>NW_022986981.1:150557-410879 GCF_010093935.1 Zasmidium cellare ATCC 36951
AGAAACGAGACAACTGAGAGCGACCTCACCAACCAATTTATATCCTGCCTGACCCTCTTCCCGTGTCTCCGCGGCTGGGTGCGATCGATACCATCCGTCCACATAACCTTGTTGTATAGGTAGCTCCGGTCAGGTCCAACTCAGGAAAAGCCATGTCCCAGTGAAACAACCAGCAGAGAGCTCCTCCAGTCCTCTGCTGCTGCATGAGATCACAGCAAGCAAGCTTTCTGCAGCTCTCTGGTAAGCTAGGCCTCTGCGAGGAGGTAGTCGGCCTTGCCTGAAGCAGTAAGCTACCTCCCAATGGGATCATTGCAGTTTTGCTGCAACCGGCTCCTGCACTTCGACTTCTTATGGAGGCGTGGAGATTGGCATCCGGGTCTGCGAGATAATGCCGTGGAACGTGGTGGCAGCCGACGTCGCTGGGCGGAGTCGTTGTTGTTTCTTCGCGGGAATCCGTTGTTGTCTGGTCTTCGTGGCCCAGCCATGCTGTCCTCAACCTCTACTCCACCGCATCCCATCACCCATCACCCATCGCAAGAACTTCCCCCGGACATCAAGACCCAAGCTCGCTGAGTGAAAGTGATAGGTGGATCGGCTGCTGGCTCCCTGCTGTGCGCACATGGCATTCCTCCGTGATCCGTTGATGCAAGACATGCATGCTGCTTGATGAGGGCGCTGCTTGATAAGAACACTGCTCCATGACGACAAGATGACAGGTGCATAATAACCTAGGAAAGCAATTCCCGTCGTGCCGGTAGATAGGAGTGGTATATGCGAGTTTCGAGGCTTGGGAATGCGAGGAGGGAGAGAGTCGCTAGGAAGACTGACGTTCAGACGTTCAGGGAGGATGAGGCGAAGAAATGCCGCATGGGAGGGAAGACGTAGGAGTCGATGTTCTTGGGCTTACGAGAGCCAGGCCAGGTCGTTCCCTTGGGACGTGTACCTCCTAGGTAAGAGACGAAGAAAGTAGAGAGTATAGTAGACCAAATAGACGTGAAGTCACGAACCACAATAAGATACCTTACTGCTTTCGCGACCTTGATGGCCTTACGTCTCACTGCAGTAACTTCATGTTGCCCTCGACGCTGCATGTTGCAAGCACATTCTAGTCTTCTTGTTAACATCACCAGTCTCAAAGGAATTAACACTCAAGATAACGTTCATGAAGCAAACTAATATCCTTTTCTCTCTCAAGATTTCCCCCCTCTACCTGCGCTGCTTCCCACGCAGATAGAAGGACCGTAACTGTTCTGAATAAAAGCTAGCAGTAGTATAGTAGTAGAGCGCAGATAACGAAGAAGCAACCAACAAAGTCCACCAGTGATGGTAGTAGTAGTACTAATAACCCTTTAGCCTGCCTGTACACATCGGAGGACAGATTGTTCTGGGAGAGAAACATCCCAAAGAACAAACAATCCTAGAAATCCCATTTGACACGCCAACCCAATGCAAAGATGATTCGCTTGCAAAAACGACAACACGACGGTGCAGCAGCAGCAAAGCAACGATGATGATGATGGGGGGAACACACATCAAAGAGGCAATTCACAATTCTCAAACGCCGACACTTTCCCCTTGCCTTTCCCAATTCTGACGATTCGTTGGTATATCTGGTTTCTCCTGCCATTACGTTTGCATCATCACTGCGTTCAGCCGGGTCCTTGAGGTGTGATATATCCGCCTGCGATTTCCACCCATTCGGGTATGCAGCTGCCCTCTTTACCTTCCACGTCGACAATGTCTGTATCGCAGCGACATCTGCAGCCGACTCCGTTCTCTTGAGGTGTATCCCATTTCGCCCAGTAGTCGTCTTCTTCTCGTCGTGCTTTCTCGTCTGTGGTCGTCGTCTCGAGATATGGTTCTCTTTCTAGCTGACGTGCCGGCGCATTCGCGGGGCAGTGCTGGATGGTGGTGTGTCTGTAGCCGAAATCGCGGAAGTAGTGGATGTCCTTGGGTGACAGAAGGGCACCAGCGGCGAGGGAGTGGATTGGTGCGTCACCCCACTGGAATTAATTAGCTCGTGCATACCGTGATATGATGTAGACTCGACTTACTCTTTCCATCCAGAACCCACCTGATCGGTCCATCATGTTGAAGAAGTCTTCGTACTCCTGACTGCGGAAGAAGTCGAGGCGTGCAATCTCAAAGTTGGACCAGAAATGGCACATGTTGTAGATCTCGCCCTCCATGGCTTCAGGGTCAATGTCAGGAAGAGATCCTTGTCCAGGCTCTGTACGCAGAATGTCTTCTGGCAATGGCTTGTGCTTCTCGTCCTGGTACTTCGGATCTTCCTTGGGCAACTCCTCAGGTGGGATGGTACCTGGCTTTGGCGTGCCATCTTGGTTGTAGCCCTCCTTTGGCTCGACAAACATCTCCCACAGACCCTGCGACTTCAAGTTGTGCTTCCTCTTATACGCAGATGCGTATCTGAAGATGTTTGGGACAGTCTCTTTCAGCTCCTTGACGGCAATGGTAAAACCATACGTCTTGTTGTTGCGAGCCATATGGATGAAGGGGTCGTAGGTGATGTCGCAAAAGTACTTGATCTCGGGCTCCACTCGCCAATACCATTCGTACTTCTGAAGCAGTTCGTGTTTGTAGAAGAAGCCAGAGTAGAATCGACACATGTGGTGATATGATTCCATGCCACCGTACATGATAGCCTGGTCACCCTGCTTGCGGATACCCTCCTTGGCGACATTCGCGTCTGTCCAGTTTGGATATCCCCAATGTTCTGGTCCAATTGTGCCAAACTCGACAGGCGAACTGGTATAATTTGTCACTGTCTCCTTGAAGGTGCTGTTGAACTCGCCATCGTTGAGGAAGACGTATGGGTAGTGGAACCAGCGATTGAAGTGTCTTTCCACGCTCTTCAAACTCTCAATCACACCGTCCAACTCCTTGTTCCGTGCCAGGACAACAAATGCTGCGTTTGCTCGGGGGTGCTCCTTGGCGGTGATCTTGGGGTCTAAGCAGCCGTTGACGAAGACCTTGTCGTGCTTTTCGCTGATCTTTCGTATGCTCGGCGGTGCGCCGGTTGGTATTAGCCTGCTCCCGGGCGATGCAGGATGCCGCAAGAAGAGAAGCAATATTACTATGACTACTATACAAGGGAACAGCAGAACCAGATAGAGCGGTATGCTGAATTTGCTGTTGCCGCGGATGCGTATCCTCTTCTTGAAGAAGGACAGCCTCGGCGCGATCTTGCCTGATGCATCCTTGAGCGATGAGTATTGTAACGCCTTGAGGGTCGGCAAGTCGTCTGTAGAGGGTAGGCGTTTTTGGATCCCTTTTAGCACGTCCATGGCAGCGGATGGGGCCCTGATGGGCCAAGATTGGGCGTGTTGTCAGTCGCAAAGGCCGCTCGACCAGTCGTGCAGGCGATGTTTGCTGCAGGAAGGGCTTGCGCTCGTGGATGCTCAGCGCAAATGCGGCTGGAGGGCGAGGTGTAACGAGCGACTGGAAGGAGCGAGGCGTAAGGACTGCGATGGCGTCGCTATCGTGGCCGCATCAATCGTAACGAGGCGATGAAGGGGTGGTGCAAAGCGTGAACGTCGTGGTGCTGTCCGTCGGCGGCGGTGATGGTGGTGTGGCTGCTGCTGGGGTCCGCAAAGTCTCCCTGGAGAGAGAGGTGGACTGTGAGAGGTTGGTGGTGGAGGAGCCGCACGCAACGCTCGAGCCCCTGCACCACAGCCGCGAGCAATTCAACCGATTCGCGAAGGGCCAGAATCCACACGCAATACGCGCCAATTACCGCAGGTACGGCACGATTACTGATTCTGCTCGACGGCGGCGCTGCGATTGGGGGTGCGCACAATTGAAGAAATTTGGCGGCCATTCGCCGCTCAGGAGCTCATCAGCAGTCGCGAGCTTGCGTAACTGTTCTTGGCAGCTCGAGACGTCTTAACCGCAAACAGCGCCAGTGGCGTCCGGGTACGCTGTAGCGTGCAGGTACTTTACGCGACCGGTTGGTCCATCTCAACCGCGACAAGTACGTATTGTACGTACCTAAAACAAACATTGCGTGTGGCGACATCAATAGCAACCACCACCGAGCGAGAACGCAGGTCGTCAAGCGGCGACGCAGGGATCTGGGATCTCGACTTCACATCAAACAACAACTAAGGAACGACTCCAACATGGTACAGCAAAGCCTCGTCTGTAAATAGACCATTGCCGTGCTAATATGCAGTCATATCAGTCGCGCGATTCCTCCTTCACCCACCTGCACCTCCACGCTGCCCACCATGCCGATCTGCTCGCGGACTTCACACGCATCAAACTGCCCGCCGAGGAGATCAATGTCGCCGCCCAGCACCAGCCGATCAACCCAGATGATGAGGACGATGTAGTCCCGGATCAGCACGCTGCATTTGGCATTCAGAGGGCGCAGAACAAGGCTCGTGAACCGGCGTGGAGGGATCTTGGGTTGGAGAGGTTGATGTCTGAGGGACCGCCCAAGAAGGAGGGACAGGCCAGTGCTGGTGCGCGTTGGGTGGGGAGTGCGAGTCAAGTGCTGAGATGAGCGGGTGTGGAGGATTGAAGATATGACCTGATAAACCATGACCTCTTCCGTCGTACCTAGTCGACAAAGGTCGATCATGAGAGGCTGCTTGGGACACGAGTGACGAGGACTATGACGGAGGAACGTGAAGCCACATGAACGCTGGGGCAAGCCGTCGTGGAAGCAGTGATCAAGAGCACCAGACATTGGCCACATTCGAGCAAACCTGCCGCTCCAGATGTCGCGCCCGCCACCAAGGTCGCCAATATCACAACCACACCCCAAGTCGTATGCCTTGAGCACTGGAAGATAGATTTGGACATGGTAAGGTGAGCCTTTGCGGAAGGTACCTTCATTCGTGCCTCTCTTGTTCGGTTCACACCTGTTTTGCAAATCCAACGAAGCCTTGAGACGGGCTTGTCACAAGCCAGTCACATGCAAGTCTTTTGAAGGCGCACTGGCCAATTTTGCTTCACTCACGCTCACATGCAAACAGCGGCACCTCCCGAGCCTACTTCAAGCTCTCAAACCTCTTCAACCCCGCTCAACATCGCACACCACGTCCAAGCCCCTCGAGGTCCAACGTCATGGCTCCAGATCCATCACCACCACCACCACCACCATCCAAGACTCCCAAGGCGACCACTGAAGAACCGCCTGAGTACGATGGCATCGCAGCGGACGCCGTCTTCAACACAGCCGAACTCATCGAGAAGATCCTCGTCGACGTCCCCTTGAAGACACTGCTCACGAGTCAGCGTGTGAGCAAGCAGTGGAAAGCTACGATTGCTGGGAGCAAGGAGATTCAAAAGAAGCTGTTCTTCACACCTGCTGTGGCCAAGCGTGCTTTCCGAAAGTTCGAATACTTGGACGATGAGTACGCCGATGATGAAGAGTGCATGTTCGACTACTGGTTCCGAACCTATGCGGTGGAATCCGTTGCTCTGGACACCGTGGAACCTGGCATGAGAGTTGCGCTGCAGGCCTCTCTCAATCCACTGTTCAAGGTCACTTCGACATTCGATAGTGACAGCCACCCACACAACAGGGCTGACTGTGGTGAGCTCATCGTTGTCGCAAGCAAAGACTTACTTGCATTCATCACGCAAACGGCAAAATACTCTAATTCATTCTTGGAGCCTTCTTACCTCGACATGTTCTTGTGCCAGCCTCCAGCGAACGCCGTCAAGCTTCGTTGTGGAGGCCGCATCATCGTCGTCCGTAGACAGATGGGATTGCGAATCAGAGACATCGTGGAGATGTGCGACAAGATGAGTCAAGAATTTGAAACTGAGGGACATGGGGACAGCAGCTGCATCTTCCTCCCAAGAGCCGAAATGTTCGACATCAAACTTGCTGGTGTCGCCTTTCATCAGGAGCTCGGAGATGCTTTGCTGTTCTGCACGACGGAAGACTATGGAGTGGAGGATCCGAGCACGAAGAAAGGCGTGATATACAAGGACTGAGGACCTAAGCCAGAAGTCCAGTATGATCGCGCCCGAGGAGTTTCTGGAAGAGAGAGTAGATCAAAGGCAGGGATAGGAAGGGCGGGCATGAGTTTCTAGTAGCAAGTATGCTACCTACCAGAGAGAGTTTGTTTGCTCTGTGCGTGGGAGCGAGGGAGCAGAAGTCAACACGGGTTCCTGCTTTTACAGACATGAGATGGAACAGGGCATCGAAAGCGCCATAACAAGCATGAATTCCCATCAGAATAAGCAGTATAGCCATGAGATTCCATCTGATGAACCAGACTCAGCTCGCATAAATATTCGTAGCCATGTGAGTAGGACAAGGTGAGGTCTGTGTTTCCAAGCACGGACCAAGCTCTCGCGAATCATCAGCCAATCGTCAGGTCATCGACTTCTTCAATACATCCATTCTTCCCCCCGCTCCTCCCTATCCACAATCACGTCCAGCAATCACCATCGCAATTTTTCAAAATGGGCGGCCCCAATCTCGAAGTATTCAAAGTCAGTCAAATCCTCACGCCAAAAGCCATCACTCCCAACTAACATCAAATCGCAGTTCGGCATGTACATCATGTTCCCCATCGGCTTCATGTACTACTTCGGCATCAACCTCGACTCACGATTCGCCGTGCCCGATTTCTGGCCCAAGCGAAGCCAAACACACGACATCCCCTTCGACAGAGAGGACATTGCAGAGGAGCTGGCAAGATTGAAGGAGAGGAGACTGGCCGCGAGGGCGAGGAGATTGGCGATTGAAGAGCAGGGTGGGAGTACGGAGGTTACGAGGCATCAGGAGGAGGAGTTGAGGGCGCCGAGGCCGGAGATTTTGGAGGCGACGAAGGTGCATGCTATTGCTGAGGGGGAGAAGAGGGAGGGTGCTGGGAAGGGGTGGATGGGTTGGTTTGGGGGAAAGTGACATGAAGTGCAGGACGAAGAATCTCCACTCTATGAACAGACGCGCTGGGCGTGGTATTCATGGTCTATGTCGATGTGGTTCTTGCTCGTTGTGCTAGACCTGGGGCCACCATTTTGTCGGCGCAGAGGCCATCGATGAGCGCCAGCAGCACCTTCGTTCGAAAGCGGCCGCCCTTCCAACCTTCGACTCGAACCGGCAACACACCCCAGTTGGAACACGTTGAGTATCCCAACTTATCAGTACGATGCATCATGGCGCCGAAACTCAACCGCGCGGCTTCCCCGAGCCAAAACCCATGGTGCTCGGTCAACTCGAATCGTCCTGTTGCTGAGGCTTCGATGTCGTATAGCACGCTGTGTGGTTGAACGCACCGCTGCATGTGACTGAACTCGGGGTATCCGGCGCACGGCAAAGTCGAGCTCAGCCTCCGCAATGTTGAGATCATGCGCTCGTCGGCGGCTTGCAGGAAACATATGAAGTTCTGGATCTCCGGCGCTGTGACTTTGACGACAAGCCTCAGGCTGGAGAAGTACATAGGCCGTAGCTCGTTGCGTAGCTGTCGACATGTATGAAGCAGCGCGGGCTGTTGTTGAATCGCCTCGCTGAAGGACGTGTATCCATTTGAGTCGTCGAACGGGCGAATGATGAACTCGTAGATTCTGTTGCGGAGCTCTGCGGGTAGTGTTAGGAGGGTTGTTGCCATGGTCGGAGGGTTGATTGGCAATTGGGTCTGTTGGTTAGTACTGGGGGGTATTTTGAAGTGACGCCTCTGTGACTTGTTTGCTTCACGGCCTTGCGGCTACTTGCGGTGCTACGGAATACAGTCAACTGGTGACACCTGACTTCACAACCACGTTCTCCAGTGTACTAAGGTCTCCAGTGAACATCAACATCACTTGTTCGGGACAACAGCGTCCGTCATTAAAAGTGGGTGAACGAAGACTGCGTCGCGAGCACGACAAGGACGCTGTCATGAACCAGACTTGTAAGCCTCGACAGTCGTTCCTTGAGGGCGTCGTGCCCTTCTTTTCATCGTCATCGTTCTCGTTCTTCCGTATCAATATAGACGAACTGCTATTTCAACTGTTTCTATGTAAACGACGGCTCCCGGAGGAACTAATAGAGCCATCGCTCCCTAAACACATGCCGAGGCTCAGCGCCAGCGAAAGCTGATACGCTGAACGTGATCGTTCACGACCGAAGTGCCCGACTTAATGGCCGGGCCCGTCGCTTTCGTACCATGGCCTCTTCGGCTTATGGACCGACTTGATGAAGGTCGAGAGACTGCTATGGTGAAGAATAGCATCATATATCAACGTCTCCCCAGTTGAACAAACGCCTCACTCGCTCTGTCCTCCGCGTCAACGCGTTCACGTCATCCGGCAGATCGATAACCCGGTAACTGGAACGGACCTTTGCCGAGCCATATCGTCGTCCCCAAGAAACTACATTCTTTCAACACACTCTCGTTTAAAGGAATGTCGGCCTCGACCAGGTTACCGGTGGTCGGCGGGACCCTAGCCATCACAGCAGCCATCATCGCGGCGTGGAGAAACCCTGCCGTGCAAGAACTCCTCGTCGAGTACCTGGGGACGTCGGCGAGCTCGAATATGCTCAAGGCATTGGTCGCCGGAGCGGCGTTGGTGAATTTCAAGAATATTCCGGGGGTTTGGCATGTGAGTCTACAGGAGCAGAAAGGTTGAGTGATTCTTGTGGACGGGGAATGCTGACTATGGGAGATCCGAGTACTGCGAGGCATCATATACCAAATCTACTTCCAACGCCGTCCTATACCGCCGAAGCACCTCTTCGCTCCTATGGTCACGGAGTCATATAATACGCTCTACGATACGGATTACAACTTTCACAAGTCGAATTCGACGTACTTTGCCGATCTCGACGTCTCGCGTGCTCACGCCGTGGGGGCTTTGATACGCACTGGACTGGCGAGATTGAATGCTGGTGATGAGGAGGGTCTACCCACTTCTCAAATAGAAGTCAAGGGCAACTATGTCGTGGCTTTGGGAGCCGTGAGCTGCTTCTTCCAGAAACAGATTGAGCCCTTGCAAGGGTTTGAGATATACACAAGAGTTCTGTCATGGGATCGGAAATGGCTATATCTAGTCTCGCACATCGTGAAGAAGGGCGTGATTAAGCCAGACTCGTACGTTCTGCAACCGTGGAAGAACTCGAAGAAGCAACGCGCAGCGCAGAGGAAAGAAGAGCAGGACCTTTCGAAACACATCTTCGCGACGAGTGTGTCGCGATACGTCTTCAAGAAGGGCCGACTCACGGTCAACCCGGAGATCGTACTGGAGAGGTCTCGACTCCTACCACCTCGACCGGCCGGCGTGGGATACCCTCCAAGATCCGAATCCGTGTCGGACACGCCGGCGATATTCACCCCTGCGACACCTGCCGCAAACGGCACCACAGGTGCGAATGCTGACGAACTCAGCTCGAAGCTCGCAGATGTGAGCAAGAGTGCAGAGAGCACCGAGGATGATTGGACGTGGGAGGATATGGAGGCTGAGCGACTCCGTGGACATGAGTTTGCTGCTCATTTTGATGCGTTGAATGGTCTGCATGGCGAGTTGAAGGGTGGCGATGTCCTGGGGAAGTTTGGCGATTATTTTTGATTGTCTTGGGGGTGTTGATTCGGCGGTAGGATGGATGTCTTGAACAGATACCCCTTTGGCAGCGATGCCGATATATCACACGAATACACACCAGATGGGTTCAATACCTGCGAGACGGCTACTGGGACTCCTTGTGTCGTACAGCGGATATTCGGCCGTGACCAGAGAGCGAGATGCGGCGTCCTACTACTAGAATTTCCAAGGCATCCCGATCCTATAACATCCTGCGAAACTCGGAGTAGTAGTGGTTCGCGAACAAGACAACGCGAGAACCCAAGAGTCTGCCCTACCAAACCACGAGCCATTAGCGGATGTGGTCGGAGCTTGTTACTACACCACTCTTACCACTTCAGCCGTACGGATAACCCTCAGGATCAACAAGCCTTCAGCTCCAGACTACACTCTACATCTACCCTGCTTGGAGCGCGTATAGCCTTCTTGGAGTAAGAAGAACGAGCGAAATACCGACGGCGGCGGGCCTAGGAGATCCTTCTTCATTGGCGGTGGCTTTCTCTTCTTGCTTGGGAGCTGCGTACTGACGAAAGGTTTATAGGTAAGCGCACTGTTTTCTTGATATAGTAAACAGTGCTCTGTGAGATTCCCTTTGATCTTCTTGCTCTGTCTTCGCTGCGACCTCCTCCTGTGCTCTCCTTCTCCCCACTCCACGCAAAAGAAAAATGTGGTTCCTCTACCTCCCCGTCGCCCTCCTCCTCGCCTACTTCCTCTACAACCGCTACCTCCACCCCCTCTCCAAAGTCCCCGGCCCCCTCCTCGCAAGCCTCACACCCCTCTGGATCACCTGGCAAGGCTACAACGCCCGCCGTCCCCGCCTCGACATCGACCTCCACAAGCAATACGGCTCCGTCGTGCGCATCAGCCCGGATGAAATCATCTTCTCCAACCCAGCCTACTTCAAGACCGTCTATGGCGCCGGGACGAGGTTCCAAAAGGGCAGGTTCTACGAAGCGCCCACCGACATGTCCCAGCCGGAGGACTGGGAGAAACTGGACATGCTGCCCGAGATGAACATCGCGAAGCTGCGCACGCAGAAACGCTACGCGGCGCCGGTGTACGCGGTGGCGAATGCGAAGAAGCACGAACATTACGTGGATAACAATATCCGGCGGATGGTGACGCGGTTGAGTAGTGTCGGTGGGGAGGGGAAAGTGGTGGATGTGTATTATGAGTGGGAGATTATGAATGTGGATGTTATGACGGAGATGACGTTTGGGAAGGAGTATGGGGCGGTCGAGAAGGGCAGCGATGATGGGCATATGCATGGCATGGATAAGATGTGGGAGTGGTGGGGATGGATGGGGTATCTGCCTTGGCTGAATGAGTTTGATAAGAGGTTTATGCCGAGGAAGGTGATTTTTAGTGGGAGTAGTATCAATTTGCCTGTGTTTCCAGTGAGTCTTGCGTTGGGATCGATGGGATGGTCAGGAGAGATGCTGATTTGATGATTGATAGTACTGCGTCGGCAAGATCATTGCGCATGGCCAGGCGACGGCTGAGGGCAAGGACACGAAGCCTTGCATCTTGGACGACTTCCGCCGCCTCTCCAAAACCCAGCCAGCCTTCATCGAGAACTGGGGCACCCGCCTCGCATTGACAGATCTCGGCGCCGGCGTCGACACCATGTCCTGGACGCTCGCCGCCGCAGTCGTCGGCATCAGCAGCAACCCACCCGTCCTAGCCCGTCTGCGCTCCGAACTCGACGCCGCAGTCGCCGGCGGACACATCAGCAAAGACACGCCCGTCCCCTACGACGCAGCAGCCAAACTCCCCTACCTCCAAGCCTGCCTGCACGAAGCCCTCCGCCTCTGGCCCAACGTCGCCATCTCCCTCCCACGCACGGCCCCCTCCGAAGGCATCGAAATCGACGGCCACTACATCCCCTCGGGCTACACCGTCGGCATGAACTCCAAACAACTCGGCCTCAACACTACCATCTTCGGCCCGGACACCGAGTCCTTCAAACCCGAACGCTGGCTCGAAGCCGACAAAGCGCGCCGCAACGACATGGAGACGCGAAATCTGAGTTTCGGCGGCCCGAGTCGCAAGTGTATTGGCATGCACACGGTGTGGGTGAGTATGAGCAAGGTGCTGGCGAGCTTTTATTTGAATTTTGATTTGAGGGTGTTGAATGAGTTGGATGGGAAGCCCGGGCCTGGGGGTGGGGTTTGGTGTGAGAGGGGGAGCTTTCCGACGAAGTGGCATGGGTTGGAGGTGGAGATTGTGAGGAGGTAGAGAGGGGGGAGGGGGTTGGTGGGATAGGGTGTGTGTATGAGAAGGGAGGAAGGATACAATATGTATGTTATGAACGAACGGTGTTATGATGATGAGAATATGAGAGCCGAATCGAGATCTCGAGTCGATGGAGCAGTTCTGGTCTCGTTTCACGGCTTCTGCAGAGTTCTGTGAGATGCTTTTTGATGTTTTGTGCTTTCCATACTCAATGTCATATGCGTTGAAGGGTACGTATATGTACCTTGAAGCAGCTCACGTGCTACCGACAGGCATGCTGCACACCACTTCGGTTCGGGTACCTGACTAGCAAACTGTTGAGTGCCGGATAGGTGCACATTGGTTGCTTCGATCTCCTCACTTGAAAATGGGACGCTGCCGTCCATGGGACAATATTGAAGATGAAGTACCGATGTTGTTGTAGAGACGGTCATCGACATTCAGAGATATCGGAGACCCTTCTTTCAACCCCTGCCCTTGCCCTTGCCTCGACCACGACCAATGCCGAGCTTCGGAAGTCAGTGCCGCCATGATCCTTCCTATCTCGGCCATTCGCGACAATCCGCGGCCAACTTTCACGCTCCCTCACTCGCGGCTCACATCTCAGTCAGTCGTTTGGTGCTTGCGTGCTGATACCGTCCTCGCCTGCCTGTCGTGACCCGGCAATCAATCCAGTCGTCACTATGTCTTCTTGACCTTCATGTTCTCTTCTCTTTCCCTGCGACCACGACTTCTCAACGTTCGGCACTCCAATGCGTGGCCACGTCTACGTATGAGCATACGCACCACGGCACGCACGGCCTGATACGGATTGACGATAGCGCGCACGCTTTCTTGACGTCAATTGGAACTCCGACGACTCGCTGGATGAGTCTTTGATTTCTCTCTCCTTCGACACCTAAACCTACAACTACTCAAGATGCACGCTCAACAATCCCCGGCGGAGCAAACCCATCGGAGTTCGAGAATATTGGCCTCCGTTGCGGCGACGATTATTGCGTTGAGCTGCGGTATGTTCCTCGGTATCAGGTCAATCAATTGCATTGCTAATGGCATTCCACAGGCACCAACTATGGCTTCTCCGCCTGGGCCCCTCAGTTCGCCGACCGCCTCCAACTCTCCGCGACCGACATCAATCTGATTGGCAATGCCGGGAACATAGGCATGTACGCCATGGGCATACCCGGCGGGATCCTGATAGACTCAAGAGGACCGAGATGGGGAGTTGTGATGGGCTGCATATGTCTCGCTGCAGGATACTTCCCTTTGAAGAGCGCGTACGATAATGGACCCGGCAGTATGAGTGTGCCATTGCTGTGTTTCTTTGGGCTCTTGACGGGCATGGGAGGATGCACTGCGTTCAGCGCGGCAATCAAGGCGAGTGCAAGCAATTGGCCGCAACATCGAGGGACGGCGACGGCGTTTCCATTGAGTGCGTTTGGATTGAGCGCTTTCTTCTATACGAGCCTTGCGGCATTGCTGTTCAATGGGGACACCAGTGGAATGTTGGAACTGCTGGCTTTTGGAACGACTGCCATGACGGCCTTTGGCATGATCTTCCTCACGATTGTGCCTGCGGTACCAGGAGACGAGTCTGGAGCGTATGGAGTTGTGCCAGAGGACGAACAAGCGAGTGCGAAGAGGAACGACTCTTTTGGTGAGAGCACGAGGATGCATAGAACGAATTCTCGTCAGTCGCATTCAAGAGGCGGGAGCAAGGGTAGCGTCCGTAACGAACCAGCTTCTGAAGTGTCCTCGTTGATGGGCTCTGACGAAGAAGGTCCTGGAGACATTGGCCCGGAAACGAAGAACCCCTTTCACGCCCACAACCGCCCTGAGATCACCGGCTGGGCACTTCTACGAACACCGAAATTCTGGCAGCTCTTCGTCATGCTATCCCTCCTCTGCGGCGTCGGCCTCATGACCATCAACAATATAGGAAACAACGCCAAAGCCCTGTGGCACCACTACGACGACTCCGCCAGCAAAGACTTCATCCTCAAACGCCAACTCACCCACGTCAGCATCCTCTCCTTCTGCTCATTCCTCGGCCGCCTCGCCTCAGGAATCGGCTCTGACTTCCTCATCCACCGCCACGCCTCGCGTTTCTGGACACTCGTCGCCTCTGCCTCCATCTTCGTCGGCGCCCAAGTCATAGCCCTCACCCTCGAGAACCCCCACCACCTCTTCTGGCTCTCCGGACTCACAGGCCTCGCCTACGGCGTCCTTTTCGGAGTCTACCCAGCCCTCGTCGCCGATGCCTTCGGCGCAGGCGGTCTCGGCATCAACTGGGGCTGCATGACCTGGGCGCCCGTCCTGTCAGGAAACGTCTACAACCTCGCATACGGCATCATCCTCGATCGCCACTCGGCCTTTAAGAGTGGACCTGGCGATAACGGAGGCGAGAGGACGTGCGATGAAGGAAGAAACTGTTACGCGAGCGCGTACTATGTTACGCTCTGCTCGTCGGTGGTGGGCGTGCTTTGGAGTTTGTGGTGTATCCGGCAGGAGAAGGTGGATTTGATGAAGGAGGCGAGGAGGGATCGGAGGGGGAGGGAGGCTTGAATGAGGGTAAGAGATTCTTTTGTGTTGTTTTTGGAGCGAGCGATCGATCGGGTCTTTTGATTGGATTAGCGGGTAGGGCGTCTTAGATGGATGAGTTGTCCTCGAATAGGGATAGATGATCACGGGAGGCGACTTGAGAGCACTTTTGATGCCGGATAGATCCAAGAGAGCATATCACATGCCTCGCAGCACATAGCGAGAAGAACGAGCTCCCTATCATAAGTTGAAAGGTCGTTCATGCTGAAGTCACTTTTGAAAACATTTCTCATTTCATTGAAGTCGATTCCTCGACTTCGATATCGAGTCCTTACTGGACTTCGTATTTCATCAGTCAAGCCTGTTACTCGACCATCGTCTCATTCGCCCTCGAGACCAAGTCCTGCTCAGCCATTCCATCATCACCTCCTATCCGTCATTGCACCACACTCCCCACCCCTCGGAGACTGAGATACACATCCGTGCCCCAGCCCCAAAGACTCTGCACGGCAATGCCGCCGCCGAAATACTCCGCATACGCCCGTCCCAGTGGCAGTCCATAGCCTAGACCCGCCAGACTGCTGCCGCCACCTGCACCACCGCTGATAGCGTCCAGAGCGTCCACCCCGCCTCGTCCTCCACTGACCTTATCCATAATCTCGTCCTCGTTGAACGTCGTGAATCCATACTCCCACAGCTTCGCGTAGTTCTCTGGGCTGATGCCGCCGCCGCGGTCGCGGATGCGGATTGTGACGCCGGGGGTTTGTTTGTCTAACGGCCGGATGTTGGCTGAGTTGGCGGACGCTGGGCCGTTGGATCCTGAGGCGTGGTCGACGCTGCCTTGGTCGTAGTTGCTCACCACGCCGACGGGGGCCCCGACTTCTTCGTTCAGCGCACGCTGTTTCTGCAGTTTCTCGTGCATGGCGTGGGTGTTTTCGGCCGCGGGGGCGGGGGCGATGGTGATTTCGATGGGTTCCTTTTCCATGCCGTTCTCGATCACGGCGCGGAAGCTGTTCTTCAGCAGTTCGGTGAGGATGTACTCGATGTGCATGGGGATGTGGGCGATTGTGGCGTCTGGGTCGCCGATGATGGTAATGGTGGGCCGCACGCCGTATTTGAGCTCGCAGATCTCGCCGACCATGTGCTCGCAGGAGTGGATGATGTCGGCGGGTCTGAGGGCCGTGTCGATGACGCCGATGTAGGAGGGGGGTGCTTCGTCGTGAGGGTTGTCGGAGAGGTCTTTGTGGGGTTGGCTGCTGAAGTGCAGGGCGATGTGTTGTTCTGCGACGAGGCGGGTGCCGATGCGGGCTCGCAGGTGTTCGTCGAGGAAGCGGGTGATCTCGTCCTTTGTGATGTACTTTCTTGCTTCGAGGAAGCCTCTTGCCAGAATGGCTATGGTGTTGCTGTGGGTTTGGACCAGGTCCGCCATGACCTCTGTGAACTTGATCTCTTCCTCCAGATTCTCAATCCTCCTCTCTGCGTAGGGCAGCAGCGTCGACAAGGAATGAACGTAGTTGCCATGGATCTTGTTGACGTTCGGGTTGGCGACTACAATGTACGGCAGTGCTCGTAGACTCTGGATGCGGTGAGCCAGTCGCGAGGGCAGGATCTCGAGGGTGAAGTTGGCGCTGTTGAGCAGAGCCTGCTGGGAGAGCGGAGGCCTGCCATGCTTGCACAAGTCGGCGAGGGTCAGAGGGTGCAATGGCTTCGCGGCGAGTCTGGCAATGTCGGCGTCGGTCACTGTCGCTGTCTGGATGTGTCGCGTGCTCCTACGAAAGAGCTGGCCGCAGGGTCGCAGGGCGCCATTGTGCCGTGCTGCAGCTCGCAGGCTGAGCATTGTCGGCACACTGCGGTGGTGTTATCGCTGGGTGATCATGTGGCATTGGTTTGGAGTTGTGGACGCATGTGAGGACTCGAAAAGGTGAATCTGAATGCGCTTGCCGTCGGGTTTGGTAGGTGGTGAAAGCTAGGTACCTATACATGTTTTTACACATGTGCAGTTTAACAACTCGTGAATCTACACTTTCAAGGCCTCTGAATGGCTAGTGGAGCATGGACTCGGTAGTCTGTGCATTCTGGTCTTCTAATACTTCGCTTCTGCGCTTCTCTTCCTTGGAAACACTGCATCGTAGCAAACACGCAGCAACTCGGCAGCACGCAAAGGTCGGCAATCCCTCGGTGCAGCCTCGACGATTGGAGAAAACCCCTGATATCAAGCTTACACCAGATACAGTATAGCGCGCTCGCCAGCTCCGCGACGACATCGCAGGCACCATGGGCTGGATGTTATGGATTCTCATCCTGGCCATTGCGCTCGGTGGCTCCATCGAGTCCATTGCCCACGATGTGCGCCGCGCCGTACGCTCGTTGCGCAAGCCCAACTTCGTGAAGCTGCATTGTAAGTCCACTGGCTGATGTGGTCTCCAAACTTACTGAGGTCGCTGACACTCGCCAGGGTTCTACATCATCGTGTGCTGTGGTTTGTGCTGGCTAACTATTGGCCTCAACGGTGGCATGTCTGCTGTTGACTCTCTCGTCATGGCTGTCAGCGCCTGCACCACCACTGGACTTAATGTGTAAGTGGAAAAAGAGCGCATGCTCAACAATGGGTCTTTCCTACGCCGCTTTCCTTTGTTGCTCTCTGTTCCTTTGTTCTGCTTCGAGGAACTACGACTAGACGTTTCACAGGGTGGACTTGAAGTCTTTGCCAACTTGGCGACAATGGGCCCTGTACATGTTCCCGATCATCACATCCCAGAACTTTGGGTTCGCTACGATCGTTGTTGAACGGCTTCGGCGCATCAGGAAGGAGTTCATCGACTTTGCTCGCCGGCTTCGCTCACTGCCTCCGACACCAGCCACGCCAACGGCATCGACAACAGCAAGCCGTCGGCAGTCCTTACTGGATGAGAACGCCGGCGAATATGAGCTCTCTGTGCTCGGAAGAGCTGCTTCACACGACGCTCCTGCAACCGGCGAGACAGGCCCTTCCCTTCATGAGCCGCAGTCGCAAGTGGAAGATGGACACTCTCCCGTTGAGCCCGCGCCCGCGCCCTTGACCAGCAGTGCTGGTATTGCGCGATCTCAAGTGCAAGAAAGCCGGCCTGGCGTTGGCTCTGCGGCCTCCATCAGCACCACCGGTTCCCGTAACGACAGCAGCGCTTCCGCGAGCAATGCAGTTCACGCAGCTCAGCGAGCAGGCTCTCATCATGACGATGCAGAACCTTTCCTTGACGAACACGTTCACTGGGCGCAAGACTTCGCCAATGAGGCGCATCATAGTCGTTCAAATTCTCACGAATCCAGCCGATCTACGCAGCCTGCTGAGCGTACAGACGGCATGGAGACGCTCGCTCGCGTGGACTCGCGCAGAAGAAGCCATACCCACGTCACTAGAGCCGCAGAGAGGATTGAGCACATTGCATCGATCATGTTCGTTCCAGGACCTCCGACAGCGCATTCTCACCCAAGATCTCCTGCTTCTCTCGCAGATGTGGTCTCCTCAAGAGCGAATAACGCGGAGATCAGAGCGTTGCGCGCGAAAGCGGGAATGTGGTGGCATCTTTGCGGAACGGAGGAACGTGCTCTTGTCCTGCTATTCGTACTTCTCATTGGTATGTTTCCCTCCCCTAGAGCCTGTGTACGGAAGTTAAGTCGCCGCAGCGTATCCACTCCTGTGGTTTTTCATTGGGTTCTTCGGCCTCCTCATCTGGATCCATCTGGCAGACGCAAAGTACGCAGACTATCTGGCTTCGCAAGGCGTTGGCAAAGCCTGGTGGTATGTTCTAATACTTATATATACTGAATTGATGAATGGTCTTGGAAACTGATGCTGTACACAGGGCAGCCTATACTACGGTATCGATGTTCACCAACCTGGGCATGACCCTCACACCGGATTCGATGATACACTTCGCCGACGCCCCCGCCCCGATTTTGCTCATGACGTTCTTGCAGTATGCAGGTAACACTATGTATCCCGTATTCTTGCGCTTCCTCATCTGGATAATTTGGAAGAGCTGGTCTAAGGATCATTCATGGCGGGAAGCGGTCAACTACTTGCTACAGCATCCTCGCCACTGCTGTCTGCTGCTTTTCCCGGCGAAGCAAACCTGGATTCTTTTCGGCATAGGGCTTGGACTCAACTTCTTCGAAGCGCTCGCCACTGGACTCGCCAATTGGAAGCGTCCGGTCCTCACTGAGTTTCCCGTTGGTCTCGACAAGACCGAAGCGCTCCCTGTAGGAGACCAAGTTCTCGCCACCAACTTTCAAGCCGTGAACACGAGACATACTGGAGCAGCTGTTCTCAAGTAAGTGAGCCCCAGGCCAGCTATGATATGTTTTGGCAGTTCTGACTGACTCAAACCAGCATCGCCATGTTGCACCCGGGCGTCAAGGCCTCTATTTGGCCCTGATGTACTTCTCCTAGTATCCCATCACCATCACCATGCGCGCTAGTAACGTGCATGGGCCCGGTGTTGTGACGAGTTCCGAGGGGTCGCAGAACGAGGAGTCGCAGAACGACGACTCGCAAAGCAACAAGTCAGGCAAGTTCGGATCGAGTCGCGTTCGCGAGCTCTTCAAGGACCAGCTGGGCTTTGACATGTGGTGTCTCACTCTGGGCACTCTGATCATTCTCTTCATCGAAGGCGATCGCGTCGAAAAGGACCCGGATGTCACCATCTTCAGTATCATGTTTGAGGTCGTCAGCGCGTACGGCAACGTCGGGTTGAGCTTAGGCTACACGGGAACCAGTACGAGTCTTTGCACTCAGTTCAAGCCCGCCAGCAAGGTCATCTTCTGCGCTCTGATGATTCAAGGCAGACATCGCGGAATGCCAGACCCCCTGGATCGTGCGATGACTGTTCCTGCCGAGAAGTTGGTGAACGAGGCTTTGGCCCGGGAAGCTGAGCATGCTAACCCTGCCACGGTTTGAGCAGACACAGAGGGCATGTCTGTGTGGGTTGGGACTGGGTATGCGATGGTTTCTGTGTATTTGCTGGGCAATGGGACACGCGTAAAAACGCGAGTCAAAGACTCGGGCAGAGCAGTCAATGGGTTTAGGATTACCGTATAGCGATCAGGGCTTTCAACATGGTATCGAACCATTTGAAAAAGGCTCTGTATACCAGACTTGCCGTTGTTCGAACAATGTCTCCTCATTTGTGGTTTTTGGGTTTGTGAGTGCTTCAAGTTGACGTCGGTGGAGGGAAGAGGAGAGATGCAGGGACTCGCGATGGCGAAGATTTGACTCCGCAAAATCAATGTTCCAAGGCCATTGCACGAGTCCAAAGAAGAGCAACCACGTCCGGTATGCAAAATCAACACCGATGACAAGCACGGTTTTGAGAAAATATCATCACTTGAGAAGATTTAAAACTGACACTTCTAACACGGTGGAAAGGCTGAAAGAGAGATGAAAGCGGCACGTGAATTCGCGGTTTAGAGATGGCCCGTGACCAACACGGTGGGGTCTCTCGCCGACGCCGTCGAAGTGCTCGAGGACTCGACTAGCCACCCTTTGTGCGTCCACCCTCCACCATTCGACTTACACGTCTTGCTGTGCGCGTAAATTGTTGACGGTCGAGGAGGCATTGATCTAGCAACAGCCTTATTATCTTTACCCACGACATCAAGGTGCCCATTCGATCCAGCCTCGACCGCGTCGAAGCCCGGGCGTTGAGCGAGTCCGCGTTGTCAGAGGTCACCAGCCAACGCCAATTCCCGACTCATCCTCGCTCGCGTCTCGCTTGCGACTTCGCACTGCGACTGCCACCTACCTTCGATACTGATACTCCCTCCTGGCCGGCCTCCTCCCCAGCAATCGACAATCTACCATGGAAACCATGACGGCCACCAACTACGCGCCTGCATCGCACCAGCAGACGTCGTCGCACATGCGGGAACCCCACCACAAACCGGCCACGACGCGTACAGTGCATGCGGCCCACGACTCCGACTCCAACCACCACCACAATCACCACCAGACGCTGTCCGCTCCCGCCTCCCAGGAATCGTTCGTGAGCGTGCAGAGTACGGGAAGCAGCATCGCTCCGGGCCTGCAGGGAAGCGACAGCAATCTGTCGCAAATCACGGCCTACACCGACCTTACATCGCCTTCGTCATCGGCCGGATCCAAGGCAGCCAAAGATGCAGCACAAACTGCCCACAACTCGCAAATACCGCGAGACACAACGCCAGAAAATGCGAATCGCACACCACACCTCAACGGCGACAATGCTCTGGCCAGCCCCATGAGCATCACATCGCCGGTCGCGACAAATGGTGCCAAGCGGACCGCGAGCGGACATGTCAAGAACGCACACAGCCTCTCCAACACGCCGTATACGTCCATGTTCCCAGGCCGAGACTCGCGACGCGAATCTATCTCTTCATCAGGTAGCAAGGCGGGCGAGCTTGCAGCGACGCTCAAGACGCGACTTGGGTATGCCATGGCTAAGGTGCAGCACGGCTGGGAACACAAGACTCTGCATGAAGTCGAACAGCTAGCCGCACATCGAGCGCGTAACAACCGCAACAGCATGTCTCACGTTGACTCGCGACCGAGTACCAGCGGTCTCAGCAACGGCACAGCAGGCTTGTCGGTCTATGAAAATGCAAGCCGCGGGACACTCCAAGTCAATGGCCAGCCGCCTTCAAAGAGGCATTCGGGAACGTATTCTGGCTACGCATATGCTCCACAGCAGTCTGCACCAACGCCTCATCTGCAGCCCGCACCTGATATCAGGCCGACGTCCAGTTCGCGTCCTCAGCCTGGGCCGCAGATGTACCCAACTACGAGCAATGGCAGTGCCATGTCGCCTCCTCGCACGCCCGTCAATGCGGCTCCGCGTCGTCCACCAACCATCCGCACAGAGACGCAGACGATCGAAGCAGAACGCGATGCGCTTCAAGCGCTGTTCCAATTGGGGTCTCCTCATACCTCTCAGATGCCTTACAGCGCAACTGCTTCGTCGAGCCAAGCGTCGCCAATGAAGACAGATATGGACACCCCGAGACGCGTCACATTCGCGCGAAGCGAAAGCATCAGCAGCGGAGAGCCTCCCAGCTCACGAAGCAGTGCTGCCCAGGAAGCTCGTCGGGGCTCGTAGGTCGAGCCGGACAGCAATTTTTGGTCCTTGTTGATTTGGATTTCTTGCACCATGCATGGCTTATTATCACGACTTGATGATGGCTTCTAGAGGGATGATACCCAGCTCTTTGCATGAGGTTTGGCGATACATTCTTGTTCAATTTTAACGCTGGAATGGTTTTGGCAGGGGAAGGGACGCCTTGGTGGCGATATGATGGTTGGTGAATGGAGCTTTTGGGGGAGCATTTGTGCATATGGGCGGCAATCTGCCCTAGATGTTAACGACCTTGTATACGACCGACTTCTTGACACGATTTGGACTTCATACCGGCGCCGCTGAGCGCTTCGACGCTGTGCTAATTCGTCTCGGCATGATACCATCATGGCACTATCTATTAGCTGCTGTTCTTGGCCGCAAATCCCAGTACAACAATCCAGGATCAATACCTGGCGTCCTCACGATTGTGCTGGCATAGAAATATGTTCACCTTTGCACGTCAAGTTGGGGCTGCCAGGGTGGCGTCCCAAAAAGTCAGGGAGGCGCAACCTTCTCTCAACTTCATCTCATCCCTTCTTTCACCAACATCTCCTCCACCATCTTCAAAACGCATCTGCTTATCTTTCTGCGGTACAAAACATTTGATCAAAGATGCACGAAACCTCAGCGGCGGTCCATCGCGTCCCGCCTTAACGCCCAGGTCTAAAAATGGGGCACGCGAGGCACAGCAAGTTCCAAATTGCCGCCCAAAGGTCTATACACAGCCCACAGGCCCTTTAAAAGAACCTCGACTTGGTCGAATCCAAGACTGCCTTGGACTCCTCCTCTCTGGAATACCTACGTCACGAGAGGTCACCGACAATGGCTACGGCATTAGTGACCCCTTCGATCAGACTCCTCAATCCGGACGTTTTCCGAGAGGTGTTCCTTCGACTTTCCAAGTACGACCTGCTGGATGTGGTCTGTGTGTGCTGGGAATGGAATCATGTCGCTCGGAGGCTGATTGATCAAATGCTGGAAATTGTGGCTTCTGTCAAGATGCAGGAGGCGAATCTACGGTTGCTTCGACGACTACAACAGGACTCGGATTTGCGGCATCGAGTGAAAGATCTTGTCGTGAAGGACTGGTACTTGGACGACTTGCCTCCATGGCCAAAAATCGGCAGTCAATTTGAGGATCCTTGGATTTCGGGAAAGTGCTTCTCTACAACATATATTGACGATAACTCCATGAGTCCGGATTCTCGGGATCTCATGCAACATATGTGTTGCGCATTGGCCTTGATGAACCTTAGTTCCTTCACGTGGTCAGCACTATCTCCGATGCCCATCACCCTTTTCGAGGTCCTGGCGTCCCGGCCGTCGTGTGACATTCACATTCGTCGCAGCGAACGAGCGTACGAAGTCGCTGTCTGGTCACACTCGCCTATCATCAACCATTTGCAGCTACGGTACATGACCCGTGTGGCTTCACAGCTCACAACACTGGAGCTACTGCTACCCTCGGAAGACCCCCTGATACTTTCCAGCCTGGGCAGGCTCGTTGTGCTGTCGCCGAGACTGAAGTCTTTGAAGATTTATACTCTCGGGAAACTCTGGGGTGGCTCCAAAGTCCACTTCGTGTTCACAAGGCCTTCGCGAGGAACTGTCTTTGCTCCTGTACGCTCGATGGAGTGGTTGCAAAGCCCGCTCTTGTTGGCCGGACGACAGCTTGCGCTTGAAACGCTTGAGCTGGACAACTTTTGCGTGTGTCGAATTCGGGACTTCGCCCTCAGCAGCATTACAGATGTTTCGAAGCTACGAAGGATAGGCTTGTCTTGCTTCAGCTTTCTGAGGAATGGACCTTGCCCCTTGAATATTCGCTCCTTCCGCCTTCATTGCCACAATCCTGCAGCTTTCGAAGACCAATACTGCGAAAAGTTGTGGACCTCGAGTGAGGTGCAGGAGATGGTCTCACGTTGCTATTTTCTCACAGAGGTCGAGCTGCTAGACGGGGCAGATATTTTGAGCGGACCTGTGCTGGAGCGTTTGGGAAAGCAATTGACCGGTCTGAGACTCCGTCAAGTGATTTGGCCGAATTCCGTCTCTTCATACGATTTGGATGCCATCAGTAAGACTTGCCCTAGCCTACGCGCTTTGGATATTGACATTCCGAACGCAAAGCTGGTAAGTTATATATGCCACGCTGGTTGCTCTCCGCTGACCTGTCATAGTTCTCTCGCTTCAGCTCTGAAGTCACAACATTGTTCCCTCGCCTTGAACGCTTGACGGTATGTCGAGGTAGCGAAGGACATCTGATCGTAGATTTCTTTACGCCAGACCCGCACCGCTGTTCGGCTACTCTTGCTGATCTTCGGGCTACCTGGGACGAAATGGCGGCTGGAGAGTCCAACCTCGTAGAGTTGACCTTGCACTTTGGTTTCAGGAAGGCTTGGGACAGAGATATCACTTTCTTCACGACGGGAAGGCCGTACGCCGCTCAAGCCGAAATCGGGTCCAGGTCACATACTGCTCAAGCCGATTTACCCGCCAGATTGGTAGGGGATAAGCAACAAGTGGAGACTAGATGCGTTGAAATTGACGAAGCCCGCAAGGCGATTGCGCACCGATGGCAGTGGCTGGACGGGTTCTTTGTACGTCAAAACAGTTGGGAAGAACGATTGAATCATCTCGATGAAGTGGCTGTCCGCGGGCTCTATCTTGTTCGCCGGCGAACGCCCAATGCGCAAGGAGAGTTTGTAAGTTGTTTCGAATCGGCTTCTGAAATTTTATGCTAACGGAGACAGACGCAAAGAGCGATGTAGCAACATATACCATTACGAGATTTCATCGATCCTTGCAAAGAGACAGGCGTGCATTTGTGGAACAAATATCAAGGGTGCCCGTCATTTGGAGAGTTGCCAGGACGATTGTTTACGCGATGTCGTCGACCCCAAAGACCTTGCGAGCCGATTGTGTGTCGTTTCATCCAAAGCACTGCGGCAGCAGTTAGCAACCGCTCAAGTCTGACCACAGGGCTTCACGAACCTGACGCCAAGGTCGAATAGCCGTCAGCGTTTGCTTGTTTGTCATCGTTTCGGTTCGATGTGACGATGCCTGACCACTGATACATCTCTGATCTTCCAGACGGGAGTGTAGCCGGGACTGTGGCTTGTGAGTGGAATGCTAACGCATACAATACAGTAGATCTCATACTTACGGCCAGCTACATGTAGCGCTTCATGCAACAGAGTCGGTGGCAGATACTGCCCGATCACATCGAAAGATTGGCCGTCCCACCGTCGCTGAGCCCAGTCCTTGCCGATGGTGTTTCTGCAGTACATCGCTTGTCCGGGAGCGACGCTACAGAGCATTATGACATGCGAAGGACCTAGCAGTGCCGTGCCGGCGAGGTTCTGTGTTCTTGAGTATCCGGTCATGTACATGATCGCGACTATGTTGGGATTGCAGGGATCATCTGCGCCGCTGATCATTGGCATGATGGGGAAGTCATCATCTTTCCATCCGAGGATGTTGCCGTTCGGAATGTGGAAGACCGGTGTGAGAGTGGTGGGCTTGCATTTAATGACCACAGTATGGTCAAGCATGGTGAGTGGATTGAAAGGCCCAGAGTACGGGCCAAAGGCGGCAGGCACCGCAGCCATTCGATCTGTCCACGAGTTAGCGGCGTCGACAGGATTATTCGGAAATGTACACAACGCTGGAAAGGGGTCTCAAGGGGCCAGATCTCGACTTACTTATGAACATCGACTTGGCGTTTCCATCGTTCCCTAACAGCTGCTGGAGTACTTGTCCCACTGCTGGCTGATTTGTCTGCAGTCGCCATCCGCCATATTCTGCTATACTGAGCGCCTCGTCGACAGCAGCAGGAATGTTGATCCCTAGTACGACGAAACCGGGGTCGATGCATTCGTTGCTGACGGCATAGGCGAATGCCTGCTGGAGCAGGAGAAGAAAAGGGGCGAGAAACAGAAGCATGGCGGAAGAATTGCCTTCCAAAAACCGATGTTGAAGATACGCATACCACTATATATCACCGATACGTTCTGGAGGCCAATCGAGGGCAATCGCCATGCCCGTCTCTTGTCGCCGACCTTCTCGAAACTTGCAAGAAACTGCCTCTTACCGCTGTCGGCGAGCTGTGCCTTCCTGCGGCTCCAGCACCCAACAGAGGACGGCGAGTCGCTTCAGGAGTCTCAATGTACAATCTTCCATTTAGACTAGTACTTCATGTGAGTTCAGCTATTTTCCGAAGCAACCAACTTCTAAACTTCTAGGCGAAATATCGCAGGGTGAGGCAAAGTGCAGCAGGACGCCATACACAGTGGACCACAAGCGTCAAGACAACGAATGACGGCAACGACGATGCATCTCTTATCGGTCCCGACATATCAAACCCATATTCAGACCTCAGAGACCAGGCTATGCGGCCAAGCGACACAAGGCTGTGTCGCTGTGCCGTAGCGGTTACCTGAGACGTTGCACTCCTTTGGCGGTACGCTGTACTCTGTTTGCCCCTTCAATCCCGTCATACTGATAATGCATTCAAACAGCAGGCGTGTTCGTTCATAATGTGCCTTCAACTCTACCGACCGAGCGTCCAGCTCATTCATTACCCTCGTCCCCCTGCTTTCCCTCCACGATGAACCCCTTCTTATACAAGTTGGTAGTGGGAGTTGTTCTGGCATTCAAAGCAAGTTCTGTTCAGGGAGCCCAACAGCGTGACATCCTCGCTACATGTACGACGGACACTGGAGCAACCACATGTGGCCTCGGCGTTGGTGCTACTGCTTCGACGATTGCATTTGCGAGCAACAGTGCCTCAACATGGAGTCAGACGTTCTACGCTACCAGCCTGACAGAATTTGCAGCGGCCACCGCGACCACACCAACGACCATCACCACGACAGATACCACGGGCGAGACAGTTGAAGCCGTCATCTTCACTGGAGGCCTTGCATGGCTCGCGGTTCCCAAGGCCGGAGTTCCTCCAGTCGACCCGCCACAACCCCCTATCTCTGGCCCTCCTGTTACGACCAAGCCTGATCCAACAACTACATCGACCTCATCTTCAAGCAGCACGACCGACCGTGGAACGCAGACGGCCATATCCAACCCTGTACCGAAGAACATGAGGTCTATCCTTGATCAGATACCTGTCTACTACGACGACAATGACATCGAATGCGTCAGTCCCTCGAAAGACATCCCGGTCATCGAACAAGCAAAAGCTAGCCAGATCATCGACGACTTTTGTAAGGACAAGTCCAACCAGACTGCGATTCCAGGGACTCCGATTGAACAAGTTATCAGCCTCGGGGCTGGAAGAAACATCAACGTCAGCGTGTCTGCGTATCCACTCTGCTCAGATACTTTCAGCAGCTGGACCATTGACGAATCGGACTGCAAGTTCTTCCTTGGCGAGGCTTTGAATGGCTGTCAAACAAACACATTGTTGAAGTCGGGAGGTACCGTGAAGGATGCTTGTCTAGACTGGACGTTGCAAATGGAGTTCAACCCGGGGGATCTAGTGTGCAAAGGCACAGCTCTGGGGACCGGCGTCAACCGCGACGAAGCATTCGTACGTACTCCCATCGACCATCTAGATCAAGACTAACACCTCCAGGACGCCATCCACCAATTCTGCGGCAAATACGCCGGAAGCATCAGCACGCCCGACATCAGCAACACGGAAACCTACAAAGAAATCCTGGGCAACAGCGAGATGGTCCTCTCCCTCGAATACAGCTCCGACAAAACCTGTCCCCAACAAGGCGATGAGGCCCGATACCTCATCGAAGGAACCTCCTGCGAGCGCTTCCTCCGTCGTACCATTGATGACTGCAACACGGACTTCACCACCACCACGGGTAAATACGGCGGCAATATAACGGACGCATGCGGTGTCTACACCTTCTCCACGCAAATCAACGAGAAGACGCTCTGCGGTGGCAAGCACGACATCCCCGCCATGAAGAGGGACGACGCCGTCGCCGCGATCAATCAATTCTGCGATCGAGACCAAACGCTAGATCCGAGCTTCAATCCCGGCGGACATTTCTACCAGACGCCGCCTGAGGGCGCGAGTTGGGATACTTATGTCGCTGTGGGGTATGCGATTAAGATGGAGGCGATTTTTGGAGATTTGGGGTTCCAGACGGGATGTGCGCCGGGGAGGAAGTTTGGGACGAAGGGGGACGAGTGTAGGAGGAAGTTGATGACTGTGGTGGAGCAATGTAAGTTCGGAGTGAGATTGTTTTGTGGTAGATGAGCATGACTGACTGGTTTTTCACAGGTCCGTTGAGTGATGGGGGACAGTTGAGTGATAATACGCTGAATGGGTGTGCTTTGTGGTCGATTTATGGGAATAAGGCTTGATAGATGCCATAAGTGTTCGATAATGAATCTGTGGTTTCCTCGTTTATTTCATTCAACGGGGCTCTGGGTTGAATCTGGACTGAGTGATGTTCACTTCAGATTCAGGGGCGAAGTCTGCTAGGCGCTGAGAAGTGAGTACAATCCACGATTCAGGGGCCGCAAAGTTGTACGACTGCGGCCGCAGAACTGCCACACTATACACAATAAAGACTGCCACATTTGGGTCATGTTGGCCTGGACTTCACGATGGATAGCTGGAAGCTGCTCAAAGATTACAATGAGCGATTCATTCCGTATTCAACATGTACTATATTGATCGCTGGAACTCCCCATGACGAGAGTCGAAACTCAACTAGCTTGCAAGACCTGATATACTTTCACACGCGTTCAAAGACGGCCAAACCTGGCTCAAGACAACCACCCCCTCTCACTCATCCTCCCCCTCACTCACAACCTCCCACAACTCCCTCTCCACCCCCGGCAAAATCCACGCCTCAACATACAGCCTCCGATCCCCCTCCGCCGCCATCTCCGCATCCAAAAACCACTTCAAACTGCCCCTCTCGAACAAATGCATCCTACCATGGCCCTTCTGCGGCAAAACCCAAAGATCCAGACGATGCTCGTTCCAGACGTCCCTCACGACTCCATCCTCGTGCATCTTGGGTTTGAAGAGCTGACCGATGCCGAGATGGTCGAAGAGGAATTTCTTGCCGTAGGCTTGGAGGGTGGATGTGAGGGTGGTGATGATAGCGGATTTGGTTCCTTTGCCGGGGTGGACGGTGAGGAGGATGTTGGTGGGGAGGTGGATGTGTTGGAGGTTTGGAGGCAGGGCGTTGACGAGGCGGACGGCGAGGTGGATCGGATCGTTCGAGATGCTATCCGTATGAGCCGCCCCCTCAGGCCGCGTGAACTCATTGAAGGTCATCATCGGCAGGATGGCGACGTTCTGCTCCGGACGGTGGAATTTCGCGTTGAAGAGGACGTTGCGCTTGATCAGTTTGTGGACTTTGTGGTTTGCTGAGGTCAGGCCTATGTATTGGGGTTCGAGGTGCGAGGGCGTGGTGATGTGGTCGTGTTTCAGCGGGTTGGTGAAGGAGTCGATGAGGAGGTTGTTGATCTCGCGTTCGCGGATTTCGATCAGTTTGGCGTGCATGTGGCCGGTGGCGCGGTCGTAGGGGGCGTAGAGCCCGATGCTGAGCGGAGAGTGTTGGGAGTTTTCGGTCTTGTCGGCGATGGTCCAGCCGCCGACGCGGTGGTGGGACCATTGGGTGGTTGTCGGGGAAGGATATTCTGATACACCTCCTCCCTCGGGCATGTTCTCTGCTTGGACGGTGACGATGACGCCGATCATGGGCAGCTTGCCGGTGCTCTCGAGGAAGTGGAGTTCCTCGCTGTCGAAGAAGTCACGCAGAGTCTCGAAGCGGTGGCAGCCTTGCTCGTTGCCGCTCACGTACAAGTCGCGGTGGTCGCCGAAGTGGATGTTGGCGACCATGTGGACGCATTTGCCGTGGGTTTGGAGGAATTGTAAGTACTCTGCCTGTGAGGCGCGCCAGTCGGCACACAGCCTTGCAATGGCTGTAGTCAGTCCCTCCCTGGGGCAATCCAAGCTGATGACGGCTCTGTGGACGTAGATCATCCCGTTGCAGGAGACATGTACCGAGATGCGGACTGGGTCTTTGATCGAGGGGTCGACTTTATCGATGGTATCGTCAGCATCGTCAGCTTCAGCGAAGATTCTGCCGTCGATTGAGCTCTGGAAGATGATCTTTGGAGAGTGGGATGGCGTTTGTGGTTCGTTGGATGAGGACGATGGAATGGAGGCAGAGCGGGACGAGGACAAGCGGATGGTGATGGACTTCTTTCGTGGGGCATTGGAGCGGCCATCCAGTCCATTAGATTGTAAGGTTTCATCCTGAATCAGTCGAACAGGCGTTTCCGGCTCAGTCATCTCATCTGTTTGTTCGGCGTTTGGTCTTGGACTGGTGGCGAGCCAGCGCTTGATGGTGTTTCCTGTAAAGCCCACAGCCTTGCTGATGTGATGCATATCTTCCATTGTGAGATCAGAAAGAAAGACTGGAATGGAACGATTTGTGACACGATGGAATAAGATGGTGAGATGCGAAAGGAAAGAGAATGGCCAAGACATGCACGTTGTGTTTGCTCGACCTGCAGGGGATTCAAACGGGATCTGTTTGGATGCAGACTGATGGTGGCACGGATACTTACCCAACCTCAATCGATACCAAGTCTCAGCTTCCACAGTGAAGTCCCTAGGACGGAATCAGATGCGCCTCCATGTACAATCTCGTATCACCTTTTTTCACCATGTGCTTGTCCAGAAACTGCTCCAATTTGACTTCACCCTTGCGATAAGGGCGTAGCTTTTGCATCGTGCTTGCCTGCGGCATCACCCAGTAGATGATTTTCCACTTTCCTTTGGTGTCCTCGTGGAAGAGTCGTGAAGGATGTTTCCCAGAGCGTATCTTGTGATCGGTAGTCGCCGCATAATGCTCCAGCCTCGCCTGCAGAGTTCCGTCAATGAGTGGGAACGTTTGAGAGGCAAGCGCAAACGCATTGACAGTCATGAGGACATCTCTAGGCACTGCGACATCCTCGAGACCAAGCTCATGGAGCCGATTTTCGATGCGGAATGCCAGATAGATCTTCTCGGCGTCTCCCTGGGACGGGATCCTACTGTCTGAATTGAATTGAATGAAGCTGAGGTTGGGCAGTTTTGGAACGTTTCTCTCCGAGAAGCGATGCTGTACTGCTTGTTTCAGCACCCAGTTGATGTAGACTTCCAAGGGGTATCCAATGGCATCAGCAGAGCGATGCTGTGGTACGCCCTGATACTTCTTGACCAGTCTCGTTCCAGGTTGGAAGGGTTCTTGATGACTGCTCTCCTCTTTTTCTGACAACGTCCCTATCAACGTACCGTTCACTTTTCTGTAAGGCACTTGGACTGGCCTCCAAGTAGACGGGTCGGCGGGATCGTAACGAGCAAGCAAGGCAAGATTCATTGGTGAGTGGCGTGATTGATTTGTGTTTCCTTGTGACAACGAAATCGTTCCGTAGCGATGATATCGGATTCCAGAGTCTGCTTGTTCTTGCGTCTGTGAGGAGTTCTGCGCCTGCGACGAAGTCTTGCTTGCGCCAGAGCCGAGAAACAACTCGATCTTAGCATGAGCCGGCACCACTGCTCCGACCTTCACATCGTGGTGGCTTCTGAAAAGATCTCTGAAGTGTTTGATTCGACATCTCTCGAGTTCTTTGGCATTGACGTAGTGATTCCTCCCCGAATTGTCTTTCTTGAAGGATATTCCCATGTCCAAAACCACCTTTCCGCCGCGCTGTTGAAAGTCAGAGACATATGCGGCATGAGGTCGTGAGGCGGCTTGAAAGTGGCTATCTACAATTTCAGGTAGATCAGACAGCGGCTTGTCCAAGGAGATGACACTTTGCTGCACAGGCAATTCCTGCACAGGAAATTGGTAGCGTTCTTTGGGGAACGAAAACGTCGTCCGAATGTGGCCGCTGCAGCCACGCGGGCCTGAATCTGGCTCCACCCAAGACAGGTAGTTCGGTAGCTTCTCGTCCTCTTCATCGCCACTGTCGTTGTGATTGAAGATAGTTTCGTCAGGCTCTGGATCCTCACTGACAGCCTCTGCGTCCGACGAAGCTGAGGGGCCCTCACTACTCTTTGCATCTTCTGCGTTGCAGGAGCCTGAAGATCCGGCTTCAGAAGTCGCCACAGGTGAATGAAGGCTGGCTTTCTGGGCTGACTGAGAGATCTCGCTTTGGCAATGCTGTGTCGTAACAGGCACAATGTGTGCCTCCATGTAGAGTCGCAGATCGTCCTTCCAGTCATCAGCATCGGACAAAAACTGGGCCAGGCTGCCACACCACCAGAAGCGCATCTTGCGCTCACCATCGTCTTGAGGCATGACCCAAAGATCTATGTTCCACTTGTCGCACTCGTCTCTGGAGAACAGGGTGTATGATTGATTACTGTTGCTTTCTGTATCTTTGTTCAGCAAATTTCGCAAGAGCGTACAGACTCGGGCTGGATCGAAGTGGCTGTAGTAGGGAAACCACTCTGTCGTCGGTATGTCCAAGCTTTGGTTCTGGGAGAGGCGGTTGACAAATCGAATAGCGGTTGGGATCACTCTGTCGACTGCTGAAAGCGGTCCTAGATTGTTCGAGGCGTATGGCTGGAAACTGAGCTTTGGCACACCGGGGACATTTCGATCAGAAACACCAAGCGTAGACGTTTTTTCCAGCTTCTCGATCTTGTTCTTGACAGCATCCTTTAACGACGCAGCGTTTGGTTGTCCGAAATGAGGAAATGGTTTCATCGGCGGCTCGAAGTCGTTCAGGACCTTTCCGGTCTCGACATCACCTAGAAGGCGTTCTGAGACGAGCCAGGACTCGACTGTCAGGGGTTTCAGCATGCCGTTGTTGAATCTCACCAGGTGCGTTGTACGAGCGCCTGTCAACGCCTTGCCGTTCGGGATGCGGTAGTATGACGGCTCCTGAGTGGGGCCCCATCCAAGAGGCAAGAACTGATCGCAATTCGGCTTCAGGAACGTGTCTGCCTCTGAATGCAGTTTTCGGATGGCGACATCAACGATGACAAGTATTGCTTTGGGGTCGAATGGCCGAACGAAAAGATCCTCGACGACTTCGAACTTGAATGTGCCGCGCACGTCTGGCGTCAGATATAGGTCTCTCCAGTCGTTGAATGTGATTGCAGGATACATATGCACTTCTTGTTCAGACAGCTGCAGGCGGTCTATCAGCTGCTGCTCGCTCGTCAGCTTCTCACGTAGCGCTTCTCGCAGCATTTCACTGAAGTCTTTCTCCGACGCTCTGGATTTGATGTCCCTGGAGATGGGTCGCCAGGCCTTGATGGTTGCCGCCTCCGTTTGAGTGTCTGAGCATCTGAATTCGATCGTGACTGTGATGTCGCTGGACTCAATGGTGGGAATGGGTGTGTTGCGATTGCTGGAAGTGGTGGCATTGCTGGTGGTCTCTTGTGAAGGTAGTGCAGCTTGCGGCTGTGGTGAGGTCTCGTGTGGGTTGGATGAATCGTCGGCTGAGCGGTCTACAGCTTGAATCAAGATGTCGCCCAAGACTTCATCATCGGAGGAAGCCATAGGTGGCTGAGCTGGTTTCTCGGGTGAAGAATACAGATCAGGAAAGTTCTTGACGAAGCGGTCTTTTTTGAAACCAAACTCGATGGACATGAGCTTGACTTGAGTGATGAAGCAGAAGAAGCAGTGTTGAAGCGCTTCTCATATATCATACTGCACAAAGGGAGATTCATGTGCAATTGCGGTGGATCTCGTGCCTTCGATTGCTGCGGTGGAAGGTTTGACATTATTCTCATGGGTTCAGCAGCCAAAAATGGAAGATACCAGTGCTGCGTGGACTGTAGCAACCAAGACAGACTGAAAGGGCGAAGAGAATGAAAGATGTGCCTGCAGACAGTCTACACAAACCTGCTGATGCTGAAAGACCGGCTTTGCAAGCAATACATCGCCCTGGTCTCGTTGATGTCCAGATTGAAAGGTGCTTCTGATGCATTGAAACGTCCGAAGCTCCTGCAATGTTTGTTGTGAAGACCCAACAACGAGAAGCATGCAGTGCATTCTGGTTGAGAGGAGAGCGGTAGAGGTGAGGTCGACCGGGATCTCGGGTTTAAACGACGGAGTTTCAAGCCCGGAGGTGAAGACACGGGCTGCAGCCAAATCAGGTAGTAGGGAATCGCCGTCTTCGGTGGAGCTGGACATAGCGGTTATCGGCATGTGAAATTGCGTCAATGGACGTCGGATGGGCGTGGAAGAGGTGTCAGGTCGACTCTCCCTGACAAAGCCGTGAGCCAGGCGAGATCCAATGGGAGGCGTCAGATTTGCCATTATGGGCCCACGTTTCCAGCATCGAGAGTGATTGACCGTGAGAGAGCTGCCATCAGCGTCATCAGACGGGCCGGCGAGGAGTGCAGATGGTGTAGACGATGATAGCTGCTACCCGACTGAGACGGGTACATATAAAGAGGACGAGACTGCGGCATGTGCATGTTGTTGTTGCTGCTGTTAGGTAAGCCAGATTAGATCTCACGAGAAGTGGTCTGAGCTCCTGGACATCGTACGAGGCGCCGTGCAGAGGTAATTTGAATTTGACCGCTCGCCGCACTGGCCCCGACTCGCTTCGATTACATCTACCGCTGCTGCTGCTGTTTCTCTTCCACGAGCAGCTCAGTCTTCCGCGACGTCTCTCCCGCTGGTCGCAGGGTTGCACGAGAAAAGAGACGGGAAAGAGGCATTGGGGAGTCTCTCGACACACAAGAGCTACCGCACTCAGGGACGACGGGCTTGTGATTGGAGCGCAGCCATACTTTCTCCCAGGAACACCACAACTCTCCACTTCTTCACGCATTGAGTTCCCGCCTGCAATATGGCTTCGGTCATGGAAGCGTTCAACGCGTCGTCGACCGCCATTCCAAACACCATCCACGCTACCATTGCATCTGCCAACACCGGCATCCTCAGCAAAGCATTCGACAATGCCTCTCCCGTCAGCTGGTTCGGCGTCTTCTTGACGCTGTTCCTCACAGCCGTGGTATACGATCAGAGTAAGGAAGCAGCGGCGTCAACTTGCGTTGGATACGGACTGATAACTTGGCAGTGTCATACTGGTCGCACAAAGGCCCTCTCGTAGGCGATTCATGGAAGATCCCCTTCGTCGGCCCCTTCTTCGATAGCGTCAAGCCCTCCTTCGACAAGTACTACATCAAGTGGACCTCCGGTCCTCTTTCCTGCGTCTCCGTCTTCCACAAGTTCGTCATCATCGCTGCCACCCGCGACACCGCCCGCAAAGTCTTCAACAGCCCAATGTACGTCAAGCCGTGCGTGGTGGACGTCGCACACAAGCTGCTGAGACCCGAGAACTGGGTCTTTTTGGATGGCAAGGAGCACGTCGAATACCGCAAAGGCCTCAATGGCTTGTTCACTCGCAATGCGCTCGAGACCTACCTGCCAGGTCAGCAAGAGGTGTATGCCGAATACTTCGAGGACTTCCTACGGGAGAGCCAGAATGCAAATGGAGAGCCGAAGCCATGGGTGTACAACCTCCGCGAGTTGATGTGTGCTGTATCTTGCCGCACGTTCGTCGGCCACTACATGTCGCGAGAGGGTGTCAAGGCCATCGCTGACGACTACTACCTGATTACGGCTGCACTTGAGCTGGTCAACTTCCCAATCATCCTCCCATTCACCAAGACCTGGTATGGAAAGAAGTGCGCCGACAAGGTCCTCGAAGCTTTCGCCAACTGTGCTGCCAAGGCTCGTGTTCGCATGAGGCAAAAGGGCGCTGAGCCAGAGTGTATCATGGACCGCTGGATTGTGCAGATGTTGGACTCGGACCGCTACCGTGCGCGTATTGCCAAGGGCGAGAAGGTGCCAGATGAGGAGAAGCCAGCAATGCTTCTCAGGAACTTCTCAGACCTCGAGATCAGCATGACTGTGTTCACTTTCCTGTTCGCATCGCAAGACGCTACTTCCAGCGCTTGCTCTTGGATGCTTCAAATCTGCGCAGACCGACCGGACATTCTGCAGAAGGTCCGCGAGGAGGGCGACAGACTTCGACCAGATCATAACCAGGAAGTGTCTCTTGAAATTCTTGAGAAGATGGTGAGTTCACTTTTCCAGGAAGCGATTTGTTTGCATGCTAACGTCACTGCAGGAGTACACTCGTGCCGTGGTCAAAGAGACTCTCCGCTACCGCCCACCTGTCATTATGGTTCCATACGTCGTAAAGAAGGACTTCCCTATCCCAGAGAGCAACTACGTCGCCAAGAAGGGTTCCATGATCGTTCCATCCACTTGGTTGTCTCTCCACGACCCCGAAGCCTACGAGAGACCCGACGAATTCGAGCCAATGCGATGGATCACCGGCAACGCAGAAGAGCAGGGCAAGAACTGGCTGGTGTTCGGCACCGGTCCACACTACTGCCTTGGACAGACCTACGCCACTCTCAACTTGATGCTCATGCTGCACAAGCTGAGTGCACAATACGAGTGGAAGCACACCATCACCCCAACGAGTGAGGAGATCCGCGTGTTTGCGACCATTTTCCCAATGGACGACCTACTGCTCACTTTCTCGCGCAGAGAGGGTGCGTAGGTTTGTGTTTTGAGCGAGTATGTCTTTTTTTAGCTATGATTCTTCCACCGATGCGTTAACCAGCGCGCACGGTGGGAACTCCGTCTCATTGAGATACACCATTGCTCCTTGCATATATGCTCGAGCATGCATAGAAGAAAATCCAAATGAAGCTAAAAGTAATTCTGAGCTCACTCTCTTCAACGCAGTCGTGACTTCTGCTTCTGGTCATCCTTCATAGTCTGTTCACCTCGCTCCTGCCTTCACATGCAGCGGCGCAGGGAGCGGCTCAGTAGCGTCGCGCTAGTCTCGACGTCACATGTAGAGGCCACCACATGTCACTCAGTTGCATGCGCTCAACCCTTTCTGAACTTGACTAACCCTTCTTGTTCTTGTTACTACTCCAGCCCAAACACATACAACAACACAATTCAGGAGCAGCTATGATGGCGTCAGGAGTACTTGAAGTCCATGACGCAAAGCAACCGCCTCCACGAGACACGTTCTCTACCATACCTATGGCAACAAGCAGCACGAAATCCACGAGCAATGGTCGAAAGCGAAAGCCATCAGATCAGGACGAAGTTGCAGGTGATGGTAATGGCGAGCAGGTACGTACCGCTTCTCTACATCTACTTTGCCCAATCTCACAGAAAGTAGATTGCGACCAAACGAGTGAGGAAACTGGTACCTTTCAACCCAGATGGAGTCTTCGCTTCACTAGTCGGCGTCTACGACGTCTTCAAACGGGAGCCCATCTCGGCGGCATATCTGGGCTTCAGCGACATTGGCGACCTGCGCAGATTCGTTGCATCTCACGTCTTTCTGGAGCACTTCCTTCGATACAAGACCGAGGACAACTGGTCCAACAGCCTGTTCGCTGATAGTGCGTTCGATGAGATCAAAGAGTCCTTCCTCAATCCAGCAGCAGATGCGAGCAAGTACCCAGTGAAAATGCAGGATAGGCCCGGCGCAGCATTCAAACTCCATCCAAAAGGGCAGATACCTGGGTGGACTGGCACGCAGTCTGGAAAGAAAGGGTCGCACAAGCGGGCTTTGCCGAGGACCACTTCGTTGGCATACATCCTGATCTTGATGGTGGAGGATCTCGACGCGAAGGCCGACTTTTTGGTGAATCCAGAAACACAGGAGAGTATGGTCGCGAAGCTCAACAAGGCGCTGCCTCATGTGGTGTCGACTCCACATATCACGGAGATGCCCATCAAGTACCCAAAGCTTAAGACTGCTTTCGTGGAGTCAGAGCTGGAACCGTACAGCCGAGCGATGGTCTTGCTTCGGTACGCTCAATATGCGTACAACAAGACCAATTGGAAGCGCATGAGCAAGATGGAGCTTAGGTTCTGTCAAAGCGTCACCGTCGCTGACATACCGCACTGGATGCAGCCCCATCCAGTGACGACGGCGCGTGCTGACCATGTGGACAACGGAATGCGACAAGGCGAGGCCAGGCCAGTCACACAGAGTTTACCATCAGGGCAGCCGATTCGCCACAGACAAGTCATCGATCTCACTACCACGCCTGAACCTCACGAAATGGGCATCCCTCTGAAACGAGAATCACCAGATCTTGAGGAGAGACCCGAGCCCAATCTACGGGTGGTAGATGATAGGACTACGTGCGACCTCAATTCAGCGGAACGAGGCGTCTCTGGGAACGGGAAAGGCAAGGGTGTGGAAGACGACGCGGTGCTTCAGTCTCAGCTGGAAGAGGCAAAGCTGAGGCTCGAGATTGTACTACTAGAGCGAAAGATGGCGGCCAGGAAAAAGGAGAATTAAACTTGAGATGGCAACAACTTCTCGGCACTTATGAGACCTGGAAACTGGACGTTGAAGAAAACAGCGGACAGGCACCACGATGAACTCAAGCGACCATGAATTTACTTTGTACGTTATACAACATCTTCTGACTGAGTGACAACAAACATCAGTATAGGAATCCCGTCGATTGACAGCTAGGTGTACGCTGATGAAGTTCCTGTTGTTTCCCATTCACCTCAACTTTCACATGACGCCGAAATTTAGCCGCTAGCGTCTCGCTAGCTGAAGTTCTCTGGAAACTTCCAAACCTTGAAGCTCGAATTCCGATCACGTAGCGTTTGCTCATGCAACGTGCCGCCGCACGAAACAACTTTGGTGTCACATCGTGGTGTCCTCATCAGTCTGCGGTTGGAGAGCAGAGCGAAAATGCCGCCACGCACGAATGCGGTGTACCAAGCGCCTCGAACGGGCGGCCACTCGACCTCATCTTATGAGGACACACCAGAGGCTTCCGCCACCTCGACGACCGGGCGTGGCAAGCGGAAGGCCAGCGATGATGTCGATGACGAGGAGGTACGCACTTGCGAGGAGCTTCCACTCCTCACCTTTTAACTTACTGTGAGATAGATCGATGAATATGGCGACATCGGCGACGGCACTACTCGCCAAATCCCTGACGCCATCACACCTGGCAATCGCGAGACTGCACTCGGCTTCATCGACTTTGACAAGCAACGATACTTCTGCGCCGCGTATCTGGGCTTTACGAATGCAGCCGACCTGCGCCTATTTGTCCTTTCTCACTACTTTCTACAATACTACCTGCACTATCGGGAGGAAGGTGCGCCTAGAGTTCGCAAGGATACCGTCTTCAGGATCATTAGAGATCACTTCCTAAAGCCAGGCTCGGACAAGAGTCGGTTCCCGCTAAAGCTGAGAGACGGAGGGAATGCCATCACGCAACTCCGGAAAAAGAAGAAGACTCCACGGACTGAGAGAATGGGCAGGGAAGCATTTCGAAAACAGCAGATCGAGGAGACGAAAGAGTACGTCGCCCACCTTCTTATCCTCATGGTTGAGGACCTTGACGCACAACCCGACAGCATCGTGGACCCCGTCCTTCAGAAACAGAGTTGGACGGGTCTGGTGGCGAACATGCCACACATGCAACGAGTACCCAACGTGTCAAACAAGACTGTTCAATTTCCGAAGCTGAAGACGCGGTACATCGAGTCAGATCTGGAGCCCTACAACCGAGCGTACAATCTACTCAGGTACGCAAACACCTGCCTCAACTCGTCTTCGTGGCACCAGAGGGGCAAGCTCGCTCCACGCGCTTCCAATGTCGTTCTGCCTAACGATGTACCGGTTTGGATGCGCGAAGACGCACCGACAATGGACATGGAGGATCAGGAAGTTGACGATCAATACCATCAAGAGCAGGTTCAAGAGCAGGTTCAAGAGCAGGTCGAAGAGCAGGTTGAAGAGTTGGTGGAAGAGCAGGTTGAAGAATTGGTGGAAGAGCAGGTTGAAGAGGATATCCAGGGTACCAACTCCACCTGCAGGCGCGAGGCGTCACGTTTGCCAGAGTCGGACGACGCCGACAATCCCACGGGCCTCTTCACGAGCCCACAGCCGCAAGCACGAAAGACTGTCATCAAGCAGGAGCCTGTCGACGACATCATCGACCTCACCGAGAGTCCTGAGCCAGAAGCGGGTCCAGTGAAGCAGGAGCCTATTGACGACGTCTATCAGTCGGCGACGAGTTCCAACATGCGAGAGCAAGACGGGGATGCCGCAACAGCAGAGGAGCCTTATAGACGGCCAGCTCCCTCAAAGCGACGTCGAATGCAACGAGAAGAGATGGATGAGGACGAGGACGAACAGGACCTTCAATCGCAGTTGAAAGAGACCAAGCTGCAGCTGAAGATCGTACAGCTGGAGCGCCGGCTTGCAGCCCAGAAGAAGGCGAAGAAGGGTTGAAGGGCTTCGATGATTCGAGCGCAGCCGACTGAAATCGCTAGAAGAGAGCGTTCCAACGCAGAAGGACAACATTGTTGGGAGCTTCGTATAGCGTCCAATAGTTCCATTGTCATTTCAACACAGACACAACCTGTTCCTGCTGCATCCGCAACTCAAATTCATCATTCCTCTCCCCTGATTCCTGACCAATCTTCCCAACCCACTCCCGCCCATCCAACCCCCTCCTCATCCTCCCCGTCCAAACCCACCAAACCCCAACCACAGCCGCACTCAAAGGCACCGCCACCACAAAAAACACCCACAACCACCGACTCGCAATCTCTCCACCCCCTTGCGCTCCCCAATCAAACATACTCATACTGAAAAAACTCGCCACCGCCGTCCCGGGCAGGAACACCATCGTCATGATCGCAATCGTCTTCATGCTCGCATTATCACTCAACGCGAACGCCGCCATGCGGCGGGACGCTTCGGCGATTTCGAGGTTTCGCTCTTCGTTGCGGTGTTGGATTAGGGCGCTTATGGTGGCGCGGGCGTTGGAGATTCTTCCGGGCAGGAAGTCGAGATCGAAGGCGCGGGCTTCGAGGGCGGAGGTTTGTGGGGAGAGGGCGGGCCAGGGGGTTTGGGCGTGTTTGGAATGCGAGACGAGGGTGGAGATGGCGGAGAGGAGGGTTGACTCGAAGCGGGAGCGGCGTTGGAGGGCGAGGTGGGCGAGGTGGCTAGTGTGGAGGGTGGTGATTAGAGGGGAGAAAGACTGCGTTGTGGTGGCGGTTGCGAGGGTGCTCTCTACGTGTTCGATTTGGTCGAGGAGGTGCGTGAGTTTGTTGGAGATGTGGTTGGAATGTTGGCGTAGAATCGCTTGGGGGAGGTTGATGATCTGTAGTCCGGACTGTCGCCAGCTGGAGGGACTGAGTTCTTCTGCGAGGATGGAGGTGGGTTCGAAGCTGTCGTTTGTGTAGGAATATATACCCTTCACGACCGTCCCTTTCTTCGACATTGCGAGCGAGCAGAACGGCTCGTGATCGCTCGGAGTCTGGAGTATGAATCTTGGAGGTTCATCGATTAAGCCAGCGGCTCCTCCACCTGGGTTTTGAGCGAGGTTGTAGTAAACCTCTGGCCGCCAGATTGCTGTTTCAACGATTTTCGGCGAGAATGGGACACTGAATCCGCGTCGGGGATGTCGTTGCGTAGAGTCGAGTCGTATGGAGAGGATCTTCATCGCTGCGTCGGAAGGAGACGAAGACCAGTCTTCGATGTCTATTTCTCGGAGTGCTGTTGTTTTTGGTGGCTTGGACCCGCCGTCGGTGGAATAGAATTCCAGGCCCGTGACGACAGGATATCTAGGGCCATCTTGTTTGTCTGTCATATTTGCGGCCTAGTCGTTGTGTTTGAGTGTGGTGTTAGGATCGAGGCTATCTTTTCAGCAGGCAGTATAGGAGGTGTCGTCGTGGTCCCAAACTCTATTTCGGCGCCGTTCACATGTGGCGTCCAATGACGTGAATGCTTCATAAAGGCAGTGCTATGCAATGAAGTGGCAGATACCCAACAGAACCAGGCAGGTAGTATGCTATATTCCTGGGCAACAAATCGTTCCGTCCGAACCCAAGGTGATCTCGAGTCAAAATCGCTCGACCGGCATCTCCACCGGTGACCTCGTTCTTGACCATCTAGCGGCCAGTTCTTGCTTGGGCGTTTTGGTGTATAGTTCCGGCCTGTCGTAGCAAGCGTTATTGTATGCGGGAGGTTCTTGTGGTGTTGCATCCACCATCGATCTCGCCAAAGGTGTACTTTTGGTTCTTCCCGACCTCGTCTTCCACAAAACCCACGCCGCAACGGGCAGGACTACTCCCACAGACGCTGCAACTACAACACCTGCAATCATGCCAGAGCTGATGCTTGTCTGGTGATTCTGCGGTGCATTACGATCGATGCCTTGCGATATTGTAGTCGATGTAGGTGGTGCTGGTGTCAAGACTGGCGTCGAGGTCGAAGTCAATGATGCCTGCGCATTCGTTGTGGTGGAGAGGCTTGTCGAGTTCGCAGAAATTGCCGCCTCCGTCGCTGACTGGCTGTTCGTGGAGGCGCCATGTAAGATACTTGTGGATGAAGCTATTACTTGCAGGCGTGATTGTTGAATGTTGCATCTAACGAACGATGTTGAAGCGTTGTATCCAGGGGCGCAAGTGGTGTATTGTGGGCAGCAGGCTTTGTCAACTCCAGATGCCAACTCTGTACAGCTCACAGCTCCTGGCCGTCCGCATGCCGATGAAGTCAGGTCAACGTAGCATCCTCCTTGACTGGAAATAGGTAAGTGTGAGGTACGCCAGGGATTGTTGCCTTACTGACCTTTCTGTACAACACCAGCCAAGTCCAAGGTATTTACTACATTGAGGATACTGCTGATCTTGGTTGACACCTGCAAACGATTAGACATGTTCACGGGAACCCGTTTCGGTACACACAGCAGTGTCGCCCCAGGTGTGCAAGTACTCCCAAGCCAGCCCGCACCGAAAGCATCGGTACACAAGTCTTTCTTGTGAAGTGCATGACTCTGATCCAACATCGATTCTTCATGCCATAAATGGGTGACTTGGGCGAACTCTGCGACTGCAGGTAGAAGAACAGAATGTCTTGCCAATCCGAACAGGAAGCTTAGTAACGAAACCATGCTGACGTGCTTGAATAGTAGCAAGAAACAGGTAAGAGAGGTGGGTGGTAAGAAAATGAGGTGGAACCAAGAACAGTGGTGTAGCGACTGACTGCGAGAGTATGAAATCTCGCCCGAACCCATCTCCTGCTGCGCCGTAGGCATGCCTATAGCCGCTGACTTTGGCGGATACGCACGTGAGAGGTATCAGTATCAGTCGCTTCGTGCCTAAGTTCTCCACCTGGCTACTTTTACGACCTTTCGTTGTCTACTGGCCTGCGCCTCGACTGAACTGTCAAGGGGAAAGAACTCATGCGTCACCAAGACCAGTTGCTCTGGGCCCGTCTTCGTCCGGGCTGGGCGTCCTTTATCGATGCTTTCTTGGCAAAGCGGTATGCACAATACTGTTGCGTACAAGATCTTCGAGTGCTGCCGCATTGATACGAAGAGGAAGGTGTTGGCAATGCGACATTAAAGTGAGGAGGGAGAGAAGGCGTGGAGTCTGCGGCATTTGCCAAGGCCCCAGCCGAGCCGAGCCTAACCGATCGACGTGCTAGCCCCTTTCTTCCAAACGTCTTCGCCAACTTCCCAGCCCGACTCAAAACTCCGTCTCAACCTTTCGACTTCATACTGCGTTTCTTTGCGCGCAACAGCGTCTCGCAGTGCAATTGAAGTCACTGAATTGACCAAGACGCGTCAGCCAGATGCCTTTGCGTCCAATCGCCCTTCGCGACGACAATCAGCTCGAGATCGAGAACTCTCATGAATGCGAGAAACTTTCCTTCATCACAAAGTAAACCTTCATAATCACAGACATGCAACGATCCCCAGAGTATCCAATGATGAATCGCTGCCTTTAGGTTGGCACCAAATCAGACTATCCATGCCAAAAGCTCAGCATCAAACCGAATTCCCCAAAACGCCGGGGACAGCCAAGGTACATATCGCCAGGTGCCCTGAATTAGCAGTACGGCTTCCCTGGATGGCTTCAAGGATAACGACAACGGCTAGACAACTCCGTCCTCCGAGACAGAAACACTCCTGATCTCGATTCTTCAACGGCATCTCACCATGAGTGCTTCTGAGTTCCTTTTCGTCTTTCGGCGCAGCCAAAATGCCACTGTTACTGGTTGTCGCGATACCGACTTTCGTTTGCTCTCTGCTCTCTCTCATCGCTGACACCATATTTGCGGTCTTCTATTATGCGCTGCCTCCGGAGAGACACTACCGTCAAGCGCTGATTGTGAACCTGCTAATAGCTGGTCTGTCACGAAGAGTGCTCACCATATACGCCAATTCGACTGACCGACCGCGTAGATTGGATCAATGCGCTTAACAACACCATCTCTGGCGCTGTTGCGCTGTCCCGACGCAATGAGGAGAGTCAGCTCACCAGGGGCCCAGCTTGCACCGCGAACGGATACATTGGACAATTCTCCGTGCAGGCGATAGATTTCAACATCTTGATCATCTCCTTCGCAGTGCTGCTCACTGTTCGCCAGAGTTCTATCACAATGGAGCCCCCTTGGTGGGCAGTCGTGCTTATCTGTATCTTGCCATGGATACCCTCCTTGATTACTAGTAAGCCGCTTCAGAACTACTGCCACGTACGTGCTCACGGCGTTCAGGCAACATTGCCCTCGGCCTTGATGCATATGGCCCGGTCAGTGGCAACTGGTGCTGGATAAAGCCCAATCTTGTGCTGCGATATACGCTTACCCATGGCTGGAGAATTGCCATCTTCTTTTTAACGATAGGCATCTATACCTATGTTTACCTCTACTTGAAGCGAGTCTACGGCAAACTCAACCTCAGCACAGACAGCAGCGCAACACAGGATGATCTGGACCTCAACATGGCCGAAGAACTACCCAACATCAAACAGCCGGCACACGGCCACGTCCGTACATTCTCCGTCGCCACGAACCACGACAGCGACGAACAACCACTTTCGCCAACCCTCAGACGTGGTGGCCCCAGCACCGATGGCATTGCGCCGTCCAGTTCTCAGGTTGCAATGATTGGGAGGAAGTCACACGGCGATATCCAGCGGGTCAATACTCTCGGAAATACGCAGGCTGCTGCAAGGAAGAAAGCATTGCGGAAGATGCTGCTCTTGAACGGTTACCCCATACTTTACGTCATTCTCTGGATCCCTGGCATCGCAAACCGTATTGTTGAGACTGTTGGCGAGTCGCCAGTATGGCTCAAAGCTCTCCAGGCGTCAACGCAGCTCGTGGGGTTTGCCAATGCCCTCACGTACGCCTGGAACGAGCAGTTGTCCAAGAGGGTCAAGAGTCGATGGGAATTCATGCGAAGGACGAACCGGCGACCCACAGTTCTGCCCTCGAGGGATACGACTGGTTTCGTCTAAAGAATAGTGACCGAGACGGGAAAATATGTTTCTTGAAGGATGTAGGTCAGTTCGTTCAATGCATCAGGTTTGCTATCGCCCATTCACAACTTAACACCTCGAGTCGGCCAGATCCACAACCACGAATGATTTACCACACCTCGATCACGGAACGCGACGTCAGGAATCTGAATCCTTGGAAGACTGCGTAGCGGCCCAAAGTCGATGGAAGTGGAGCAGCAAGACAAAAAGGGGATTCGCCAGAACTCGGGATTTGCCGCCGTCACCTGTAGCCGCCCATACCGTTCAACCGCCCACCAACCCCAAACTGCATGCTCGGGCAGTCCTTCACATAGGAGCTCCAAAGACATGGCGCACCAGTCAATGCCGCTGCTGCGGCGTCGCGATATTGCAGCCGAAAGCCTGATGTTCTTGACATCGGTTCGCGGCGACCTCAACACATCCTAGTCGGGCCCACCTAAGAGTGGCACAGTACCGCATGGGCGACTTTACCAGCCGAGATGGAGGCGCTGCCCTTGTCGGCGCCTACCCTGGCCGCTGATTGCAAACAGCTGAATGCTACTTTCCGCGCCTTGCTCTGCTCTGCTGAACCTTTTCACGCATGTACGCAGAGTCGACTGTGGTGTAAATCGAGTGGCGAGGTCCTTTCCTTGAGACGATGCTCCCAACAACCGCATCGCACGTCACACGAACGCGAAGACTTGGACATCTCTGGATATGTTGCACTTGCCTGCTAATTCTGTTCCTCGTTGGAAGCCGCTCCGCACACTATTCACCGTGGCCATCCTCATCTTCTGGAAATGCGCAAGAGCCGTTGGGCAACGCATCCTCTCAGACACTCGACGTCGACCTCATTGTAGCAAGCCAGGCAAAAGACAACACCACCTGGCTGCTGGATGAGTTTGCAGACTGGAGAAAGCTCATATATGTCACCGACGATCCCAAAGCAGCCCTGACGGTGCCGAGGAACAAGGGACGAGAGGGCATGGTGTACTTGACACACATCATCGACAATTATGATGAGCTTGCCAAGATCATCATCTTCTCTCATGCCAATCGATATCAGTGGCACAACGATGATTCTCTGTACGAGGGCCAGCGAGTCCTGAGTCGGCTGCGTTTGGCCCACATCCAGGATCAAGGCTACGCGAATCTTCGTTGTGTTTGGACTCTGGGTTGTCCGAGTGAAATACGGCCACATGTCGAGGCTGAGGCTCCTTCGCCTGCTTCGGATCCAGCATCCCGCAATGCCAGAGCTGGGTCTTTCTACAAAAACGCCTTCGAAGAGCTTTTGCCTGGAGTCACAGTGCCCGATGTCGTTGGGGCAGCCTGCTGCGCACAATTCGCTGTGACTGCGGAGAGAATCCGTCAACGTCCAAAGAGCGACTACGAACGATATCGGACTTGGCTGTTGCAGACTGAACTCAACGATGATCTCGCTGGACGAATCATCGAGTACTTATGGCACAGTAAGCCATACCCAGTCCAAGAAGCTCCATAAACTGCTGACTATGCCAGTAATCTTCGGCCAGGATGCCGTCTTCTGATGCCGTCTTCTGTCCGTCGGCGCAGCATTGCTACTGCCAACTCTACGGCCTTTGCGATCTCGAATGCGAAGAAGAGGGTGTCTGTCGAGAGTACTACACGTTGCCGACCACCACAGAATTTCATCCAGGCTGGCCTTCGATCGACCTGAATGGGCAGTGGCGGAACACGACCCAGATGGCCATCGAGTACGATCTCAGATATCCCGCCTGAAGCCGTTCCATTTCCATCTATTCACAATGCAAACGCACATCTTGTGTAAAAACCATCATCCCACCTCCAGTCCGTGGCTGAGCGGCGAGCCCTCTGAGCCTTAACACGGTATATGAACTTCGTAACATCCGCCGCATCAGTGGACCCAAACACCGTTGACATCTTTCGAAGACGCTCCAGGTGTGCCTCAACCTCTTCTTCGCCGATACCAAAGCCGATGCCAACATACATCCCGATGATTATGGGCCAAGAAAGGAGCTTCCAGAGCTGGGTGTGCAGCGGCCCTTCCGTATCTACTGCTGCGCTGTCGAAGAGCGACCGAAGGTGCTGTGAGAGTGTTTGGCATGCAACGTGTACTCGCACTTTGTCCTGAGGAGTCAGAGGAGTTGCGCAGGATAGGAGGAAGTAGAGCAGCGTCGCAGAGTGATAGCAGGATGCGTAGGAAGATAGCGCCATTGCATCGCGTTCTTCCAGACAGTCTTCGGCTTTCCGTGGCAATGTCTTGCCGAGATCTGATACACTGATCGCCCACTTCGTTGCATCGAATTCTTGAATCATGTCCGATAAGTCGGTCAGTTCCAATCGCAGGCTTTCATCTCCATTCGTTGACCGATGATTCAGCGAAGCTCGCAGGATGTTCAGTCTTGCAATCGCCTGGATCAACTGTCGAGGACAAGGTCGACTGCACGCAAAGACATCGTGGTCAGTGTCGTCCAGCACATCAACATACTCGGCATGCATCGATGCACAGGTATCGTCGATCAGTCTGGAGCTACACATCGTAGCGCTGAACACGTCCACTATGATGAAGTTGACCAGGATCCTTCGCAAAGGCCAAATTCGATCAAAGCATTGCTTAAAACCGCCATTCAGCACCAAGATTCTCCTCGAAGCCTCCAGATGCGTGGTCCATGGGCCGCCACTGTACAGATCGGCCGTCATCATAGTCATCACACAGCTGAGCACAATGCCATAAGGGTCATTGGCTGCCCTAGGGAGGGCGTTCTTCAACTCCCTCAGTCCGCTTCCTCGATATTGGCATATATCGGCGACGGTGAATGGGTCCACGCCAGCTCTGTGGGCTTGCATACTTTTCATCAAGGAGATCCAGACGTGCTGAAGCATTTTTGGAATGTGGTGTCTCCAGTACTCGACCGGTATCTCGACCCTTTTGAAGGGAGCGTGGGCTGGTGCTATGTCGCTGACGACGACTGTGTTGTAGAATTTGCAGGAGTCGATGACGTGAAGATCGTCTTTGTCCATCCATTCGAGGTGGTATAGAGACGGTGCTTGGCTAGTCAATGCTGTCGACAGAGTGTGAGTGTCAGTTCTCGAGACTGCACTCCGTTTTGCGATTTTGGCTTTGACAGAATCATTTAGATTGACATCCTCGTCCCAGGTAAAGTCACTTGATCCGTTCTCCTCGATGCGAGTGTCCTCAACATCTTTCGAGCGAACGGAATAAACACACGTCTCGCCCCGCCGGGCACAAGTTCGACAGGTTGGTCTATTCTCCGGGCACTAAACAGATGGTCAATACGTGCATGGCTTGATCTCCAATCGAATCATCACTAGCCTTGACTTTTCTGGCCTTGCATGCTAAGCAGCCTCCACGCGACTTGTTATGGCTCCGCAGCCTGGGCTTGTTGGTGATAAAGACTACTTCTGTCGTGGGTGTAGTCGTCGAAGACATGGCAGTACTTCCGGACTATCGTCAATAGTCAATCTCTAACATCTGTGGCTCGTCATGGCTGCGAGGATCAAGTTGAAGTCTTCAAAAAAGCAGCAACGTCCACTTCAGCCATAGCATAGCCTCAAAGGTACCGGTACACAGCAATTTTGTGTCTTCGCTTTCGCTCTTGCTGTATGCAGTGGCGTCTGAGACTGACATAAGCCAAGATGAGTGGAAGATTCCAATCAGAAGTCCTTATGATCGTCCAAGGAATAATTCAATGGGTGAGGCTCGTAGACGACATACCGGTCTTGTTCAGCCTGTGTATCCTGGCAATTAATGCCTCGAAGGATGCGGCAAGAAGAGCCGAAGAGGATGACGTTGACAGGGGAACGCGAGATGAACTCCGGCGTACTATAGCAGTTACTTTCACACTTCAGTGATCACACTTCTCACAGCTGGAGGCTCTGCATTGACAACATCATCAAGTTGAGGAGGTGTTACTCTGCTTTTCCATGGCCGCCATCGCTCGACGATAGCCACTCAGTCACTCCATTAGGAAGTACCTGTGGCCGCCGATCTCTCAGTCAGCCGCAATGGATCGCTCAAGACACCTCTGGTTGGCCGGCAGGTGGCCTATCTGAGAGCACAAGAAAGCCCACTGATAGCGGGGACGATGCTCTCGCCGTGGCTACAGAATCTTGTATAAGATGAATTGAGTTCTGTGCAGCAGGTATTGACCGTGATCGGTAACCGTACTCTAATCCATTCCTCATCCATTCCTATCCACAATGACAGTCGACATTGGTGTCTTCATCCCTATCGGGAACAACGGCTGGCTCATCAGCAAGAACGCGCCACAATATGAACCCTCTTTCGAGCTCAACAAGCAAATCGTTCAAAAGGCCGAGAGCGTCGGGCTTGATTTCGCTCTATCGATGATCAAACTTCGAGGGTTCGGAGGCGAAACTCATTTCTGGGATGTCAACTTGGAGTCCTTCACTCTCATGTCGGCCTTGGCTGCTGTGACATCGAAGATCAAGCTGTTTGCATCTACAGCCATCTTGACACTACCTCCAGCGATCGTGGCGAGGATGGCGTCGACGATTGACTCGGTCGCCCCTGGACGGTTCGGTATCAACATTGTCACTGGATGGCAGTCTGCGGAGTATACGCAGATGAATCTCTGGCCAGGCGATGCTTACTTTGGGTTAATACTAAAGCCTCGTGGTTATAAACTCGACTAACGATTCTCAGGTATCGTTATGACTACGCCACGGAGTACGTGCAAGTCTTGAAAGACTTGTGGTCCACAGGAGTCTCGAATTTCAGGGGCAAGCACTTCACAATGGAGGACTGCAAGCTTGCTCCACAACCCTCGAGCCCGCCGAAGATCGTTGCAGCAGGACAATCTGGTCGTGGAATCGAATTCGCCTCTCAATATGCAGATTTCAACTTCGCTCTAGGCGCCGGTTACAACACACCTACAGCTTTTGCCGAAGCTGGATCGCGTCTCGTTGGTGCAGCCAAGAAAGTCGGACGCGATGTCGGCTCCTACGTCCTTTTCATGGTCATTGCTGATGAAACCGATGAAGCGGCTGAGGCGAAATGGAATTATTACAAAGACGGTCTGGACGTCGACGCCGTTGCTTGGATGGCATCGCAGGCTGGGAAGGATGTCAAAGCTGACAACAACGCTACCGCCACTCGACTCACGCTTCCGGACAGAGCTGTCAACATGAGCATGGGCACGCTCGTGGGTTCCTATGCCAAGATTGCGAGCATGCTGGATGAAGTGGCGGGGGTGGCTGGGACGAAAGGTATCATGATAGTCTTCGACGATTACCTAAAAGGCATCGATGCTTTTGGAGAGAAGATACAGCCCCTCATGAAGAGTAGAGAAGGCAAGGCCCCGTAATCCGACAGCTAGTCCTCTTGAATGCCGCACAACTTATTGCTCAACTCCCACAGTTTATTCTCGTCCTCAGGGTTGTAAATCTGTTGACCATGCCCAGATCTCCAAGCAGGTCCTTCAGGTGTTGCCACACCAACCTCGCCAACATCGTCAAGGTATATGCCACCTCGACCCGCAAGTTCCTTGGCCAATGCCGCCCACACCGTCGTGGCCGCCCCCTGCTCCGGACTCTTCGTCTGTGCCTGGTATTCTGGATTGCCAATAGCATTCTTATAGAAGTCCGCATCCTGAACATGACGCTGCAAAGGAGTCTTGATGCTTCCCGGATGAAGACTGAACGCCCGCAGATTCGAGTCTTTATAGCGACGATCCAATTCGTTGGCAAAGAATATGTTCGCTAGCTTGGATCGCGCATATGCTATTCCCGGGTTGTATTCGCTCTTGGAGAAGTCGAGGTCGTCGAATGGAAGTCCTGAACAGTTTCGATGAGAAGTTGAAGACAGCGATATTACCCTAGATGGAAATTCTGGAGTTTCTGCGGACAAAAGCGCTGGCTTCAAAAGCTGGAAGAGGAGGAAATGTCCCAAGTGGTTCGTTCCGAACTGAGATTCATGTCCGTCGACGGTGGTGCCCTTCGGACATGCCATGATGCCGGCGTTGTCGATGAGGATATTCAGTTTGGACTCCGCAGCCAAGAACTTCTGCGCTGCAGCACGAATGGAGTCGAAAGAGTCGAGCCGCATTTCAACGACATGGATAGGCCGAGATGGATCTGTAGCGAATTCGCTGGCTACTTGCTCGCCCTTCTTCGTGTCTCGAGCAGTGATGTAGATGTTGGCTCCCGTAAGATACCTTCAAAGGTTAGCTACAAACGATGTCGTTCTTTGCATTGGACAGACTTACAAGGCTCGAGCAGTTTCGATCCCAATCCCTGACGTACATCCGGTGATGAAGATAGTCCGTCCCTTAAGGCCACCAACTAGTCCCTGATCTTTGACAACCTCTTCTGCTGTCGGTCGCTCATCACCAGGGCCTTTCAAGTTCTTGTGTCGATCTGCGTATGGTTGGAAAGGCATTCTTTCTCGATCACCAAAAAGGTTTTCCTTGTACAGTACGGATTATTGGACTGAGGCAAGCTGGCCGTTTATATAGTCCTTCCTCCGGGACAGCTGCAGCTAATGTAAGAACTGCAGGGCTGAGGTCAATGCAGGTCAGCGCTGCAAGACCACGTACTTCCGTTTATTCCCTATCGCTTGCAGGTACAATGATATTTAATATCCAAATCGGTCGACAACGTCCACGACATCAGCTCTAAACAACTTCAGCGCGAAAGCGAGTCTGAAGATGAGGTTTAGTGACGGACAAGGTGACCGCTTTGGGCGCGGGCTCTGCGGCCGCACTTTGCCACCACATTAAATGCGGCCGACGAGTCTCAATGCAAATCTAGGTATGTGCTCTCACAGCATCGAAATTTGTGAGATGAGGTAATGGCATTAATCGGTAAGAGGCATTGAGCAGATACCGCCCAAAAAAACACGCCCTACACAGCCTGATCCGCGCCCCTGACCGGCCTCGTAGGCGGCATCTCTCGCTTCAACCCAAACCTCACCCTATTAACCTGCGTCATCAAATCCTTCGTCGTCGTCGGCATCCTCATAATCGTCTCGCGATAGCAAGTCTGCGTCTCCCACTGATAGCTCACACCAACAGCCCTCTGCATTCCGCCTTCTTCGCCGGCGAGCAAGAAAGCAACCGGCGGCCGAATCGCTTGAAACATTGTGACTTCCATGTTACCCGTGTCGACGATCGTGAAGACTCGCATCTGGCCTGGTGTGGCGTGGGTGGCTTGCGAGACCAGGCTTCTGACTTCGGGGTCGGTGGTTGGGTCGATGCCGATGCATTCGTCGTGTTCGTTGCGTTTGTGGCGGGAGAGCGGGGACGAGTACGGGGACCATGAGAGACGACCTAAGTTGGTGCCAAAGACTTGCTTTTCGATTGTTTCAACAGGGAGGTAGCCTTCGAAGCCGAAGAGCCAGGGCTGTGGATCGTTAGCTCACTGCCGGTTCATCTCGTTATAGCTGTGGGCTTACCTGCGTCTGCCAGAACTTGCCACCGTATAGCAACTTTACGAACCAGGGAGCGCCGATGATGGCGATCAAGGAGTAGATGATGAAGACCACGCCCACGAAAGTATACGTGTCGCCAGCAGTCTTATTCGAGGGCCTCAGCGCATTCCCAGCAGCGAGCAAACCAATCGAAACATAGAAGAACAGCGGCGCCGAGTGCTGCAAGAACAGAGTAAATGTCCGCTTGAAGTTGGCACGAACCTCACTCCTGACCACCTCAAACGACTTCCACCGAACATTGGCTCCACGCAGGCCGTCGATGATGACAGTGTCATCGCGGCCAATACCGGCGATTTGACAAGTTGGGTAGATGTCCCACAGTTTGGAGTTCCAGGCGTCGTCCATGCAGCTCCAATGCTGGGTTGGATTCTTTGGTAAGGTGCTGATGAGCCGTTCGAGGAGCATGTCGCTGTCGTTGGCTAAGCTGAGTCGGGCAAAAGCCTGGAATGCCGTGTCGCTTCTGTCGATCTTGGGTCGCAGGCGCATCAGGCCCATGAGCGCATACGACTTGTCGCCATGAAGGTGCTGAGAAGTCTCGCGTCCTTGGAGGCACTGCAGTGCCAGAGTAACAAGTTCGAGACGGCCGAGGATGATGCTCCCTTCGTAATGGTCGATGAGCTGGCGAGAGACTTCTGCGTCTTTCCAGACAGTTTGTGCGAACTGTCTCTTGGTGATGGTGACAACGTCGTTATTCTCGCGGGAAAAGACTTTGATGGAGTCTCCAGGGCTTAGGAGGACCTCTGGCCATGTCCCTGTACGATTCGATCACATTAGCGAACGGCACCCATGTGTTATGCAGGCTTTCAGGAGCTTCGACTTACACATGCGTGTTCCCCACTGCACCAGCTGCAAGTCGAATGAAGGAGCCGATTCCTTGTTGTTCGGTCCCACAGCAATGATGAGAGAATGAGCACCACGGATCACATCGCTGATGCGATAAACGTCCTGCTCAATCTCATCTTTATCTGGCATACAGCTGCAGCCAACCCAATATGTGTTGAGACCAACTGCCCTCGTAGCCGTCTTGGCAATTGCATGCAGTGCTTTAACGTCAGAATCAGTGTCGTTGTCGAACTGATCAGCAGTGTAGGCAATGAAGACGTAATCGAGCGGCTTTCCCTTGTTGTTCTTCTCCCAGTCTTCTGTCTTGATCCGCGTCATCTTGTCATCGGCAGATAGGACGCAGAGATATCTAGGACGAAGAGTACGCTTGATTTCTGGATTTGTCGTGTGGTGAGTACGCCGGCCAGCAATGGTCAGGCAGTCGTCTTCGAAAGTGTTTCGTGCAGCCTTGGGATAGTTGTAGAACTTGTATGGGAAGGGATCATAGCGACCGCCGTTGCGTTCTTGTCCTGAGGCATTTCCGGGGAACATGAGCTGAAGTACGATCAGTGAAGTTCGTTCGTACTTGTGAATTTATGTCGATCCGTACCATTACAGTCAGTGCCGCGGTGGCAGGTATCCACTTGGCAGCAGCATACCAATAGTCGGAAGCTGGGGTGTTCTCGTCGATGTAATTGAAGTGGTCTACGCAACGAGTCAACTCAATACCTTTTCGCAAGTCAACCAAAACCTCCATCTTACTCAGTGGCCACTTGGCAATGCGCAGCATGAAGGGACTCGTATTCCTCATGAACGTCCGAAGGTGGGTGGTGTTGTTGGGAGAGCGATAGATGTCGTCCGTGGCTTGTACACACAGAGGTTTTGCTCTTCCATCGTATGGCGAGATGTATCGGTCATCAGGATACCACTTCTGTTTTACACGGCCCATGATATCTCGAACGAAGCGCGGGCCGTTGGATATGTACTCATATTGAGGGCGGAGATGTGCATTTGGGTATTCCCAACGATACTTGGTATTTGGATGGCTGAGGTTGCGATAGTTGGCGACATGGACGTTGTTGGGCTACAGATTGTCAGTAAGAGATGATAAATGTTTTGAATTAAGCGTCGATACGATGATCTACGTACATTTGATCCATTGCCTGATACATGTTGTGGTAGCGCAGTCTAAGTTTCTGGTCAACCTTCCGTGTCTCCCCACCCGTCAAGAGCAAAGATGGCGAAGAATGCGTACGACGATGGAGTCCCGTTGCGAGGGCTGTGAGTTCGAGCGATAGTCGTCAACTTTGATGACGTTGACCGTCTTCTCATCGTACTGGATCCTCATCAGATTGCGACATTGTCAAAACATCACTTTGAAGTCACTTACCGGCTGCTCTTCTGGACTTCCCGGACCAACATTGCTGAATTGACGAGGAGCAGCGTGATCGATGATGTCCCGTTGCATCTCAGGGGCTTGGCCTGGAAGGCGACCACCTCCGTGTCGAGGAGGAGCTTCCTGTACGCCATGCTGTAAGTGAGAGCTCATGGCAGCAATCTCTCGACGACTCACATAAGGCGCTTGCTCCACTGGCATACGACCGCCGCCGTGACGAGGGACAGACTGTAATCAAAAATGAGTATGACCACCCAGTAGCAAGGAACTTCCATCGATCTTACCATCGTAGTGCTGTGCAGTGCTCACGATTCAATCTTCTTCGTCAAAATCCTTGAGGACGTCGATCAGGAAAGGATCCAACAGCGCAACAACCATATTATATCCCCCCCTCTTGCGAACAATCAAGCTTCAAAAAAGGCAGCCACCACACCCCAAAGATTCCAGACCCAATTCAGCTCCGCCATCAACCAAACCGTGTCTCGCGAACCGGTAGCCCCGAAGAACAAGTCAAGCCAGTAACCACCCAAAACAGACAGTGCGAAAAGGCTGTCAAGCCGTCCCTACATCCAATCTTAGCCCCCCTAAGCGAGGCCAGCAGGGGTATGTTGAAACCAATCCGGCAGCCACTATTGCTTTGTGTAACCTATCTTGTCCCAATGTGGAATGTGTGGTGCTGGGGGCGAAAAGAGGGCGTGGTAGCCATGAACCGTGGATTTTCCCACGGTATTGGCGATGGCTGCAAGCGCTCGTGCCTCGAACCGATGGGAGAGATTGCTAGCTGAGGTGGTGATATATTGAATGCTGCTACCCGACACTCTCGGGTCAGGTCTCTCTTTGCTTGGCAAACGCCACCAGCTTGAAGACTTCAAGCAAGGAAAGCGAGCTGAAGTCGATAGCCTGATGCATTGCGAGTGTCCTGTGGTCGCATTGACAGATGTGTGGAAGACATCTAGAGCGACGCCTTGCATGCTTGCTGCCTCTTGATAGGTCATGCATGTCTCACTGTGATGGCTCCTCATCGTGCCAAGGCTCGATATCGTCCAGCTCGGCGAAGACTTGATGTGCCACGAGTGGCCTATTTGCCTTGACACCTAATAATAAGCATTCATCGCCTGACCCAAGCATATCCGCATCCATCTCATCAGGGCGCGATACGGCGCCCCTGACCAAGAGATACAACCCAAAGGTGTGCGGACTGGAACGTGGTCAATGATGGAGCCTCGATGACACTGGGCGCGAATGTTGAAGCCTTCTATGGATTCTGTTAGCGTCTATGTTCTATTGCTGATGAAATCTTTCCTCGTTTTTCAATTCGTCAATCTCCGTGACACCTGCGTTCACTGCAATAGGATCGTGAACTCGAAAGGCTCGGTCTTGAGCGCATACTCCTCCAGAGTCTTCGGGCCGCACGACCCAGTCCCTGCGAAACACACAAAAATTAGCACCTTTTTCCAAATCCGAATATTGAGTCGACACTTACCCAGTCCATGGTGATCAGCATCAAGCCTCAGGATGACATCCTGCTGCTTCTTCTCCTCAAGCTCATACGGGTGTTGAGCCTTGTCGATGTCTTGAACATCGTAGTGGCTGGCCATGAAATCGAATAGGTGCCTATCGTTGGACTCGGGAGATTTCACAAACTGGGCTTTGAGCTGGGTGTGTGGCGACGAAATCTTCAGCCAGCGCGTGTCCGTGCGGTTCGAGCACTCTTGAGGGAAGTCAGGGTTGGCCCAGAGGCGGTCGACGTTCGACACGAAATGCTTGGCCACACGCTGAGAGAGCTTCATATCCTTGTAGCTCTCACCGGGTCCTCGACCAAACCACTTGATCTGCTGAAACTCCTGCGGCAGACCGAATGTCACTCCGATTCTTGGCAAGGTCTTCGGTAGGTTCTGACCTTGCGGTGTGCCCTTCACATTGATCGAAACGGCCCCTGATGATGTGAATTTGTACTTGGTCACCAGGTTTATGCTCCAAGACAACACAGGGGGAGCGAATCTCTGGTGGATGACAATAGTAACTTGATCCTCGTGGTCGTGCAATTCCACACTCCGTGTTTCAGTCTTCGCAAGATGCAGAACTCGGTCTTTCCAATCGCGTCCATCGCGAGGAGCATCATTGTCAGTCAAGGCTCTGTAGAAGTTGGGCTCGAGAGGTTGAGAGATGATTGCTTTGCCACTCTTCTTCCACGAGCTCAGATGTCCTCGCACAGTGTCCAGTTCCCACTGCACATTTTCGCCCTCGATCGAAAGAATTGTGCCAACGCTCTTCGCTTTCAGTGACGGCTTGTCAGCTGATTCCGCCAATTCAACTTTGGCAGGCAAAGTAATTGGTATCTGAAGAAGGGCAACTTCATGGCCGCTTGCCGCCCAGAGTGTATCGTCTTTCAATTTGAAGCTGAGGTCCACAAGCGTCTCCTTTGTGGCATCGGAAGCCACGCTAGGCAGCTCAATATCGGCTATTGTTCCAGGCTGAATGTTCGCAGGAATATTGACTTGGCCTAAGTCCTTTGAGCCATCTTCAGTGACCACAGTCGCGAAGCATTGGAGGTAGTCCAACGTCTCAAAGTCGAGTCTGTTGATGATCTTGACAGATCTTGTGGAGCTGGACACGACCTGAACTGGCTCCACAGCTTTCTTGTACTCTATCAGAGCACTCCGAGGTGAGTGATCTGAGTTGAGAACGCCGTCCATCACGAAGTTGTAATCATTTGGAACGTCACCAAAGTCACCGCCATAGCCATAGAAGGGTTTGCCGTCTTTGGTCTTGGTGAGTAGTCCGTGGTTCGCCCACTCCCACAGCCAGCCTCCTTGAAGCTTCTCGTACTGGTAGAAAGCATCAACATATTCCTTGATATTTCCAGGTCCAGTGCCCATCGCATGAATGTACTCGCAGAGCACCAAAGGCTTCTTCTTCGATGAGTCCTTTCCAAACTCGATGATTTCAGAGACATTTGGGTACATTCGAGAATGCATGTCCATGTCTTCCGCGGTCAAATCTGGCTCATAGTGAATCGGTCTAGAGGAATCATAGTCTTTGATCCAGTTTCTCATGGCAGTGTGGTTCCCACCCTTGACGTGGAATGCTTCATTCCCCAAGCTCCAACTGCAGTAATCATTACTTCTGACTCGTGAGGATAATGGCGAGAATGACTTACAGAACTACTGATGGGTGCAACTTGTCTCGGTGGACGAGCTGCTTGGCCCGGTCAACGTACGCATCTGACGACGATCAGCTTGGCGAAAGGATGCGCGGGTGTGTGGTTCTCACCCTTCCAATCAGGGTTGTTAGATGTCCACTGTGCTGCTTTGGTCCTCGTCAACTTCTGTCTCTCGAAGAATGGCAAAGATTGCTCGTCAGGAGGCAATGCTGCATCGGCAATCGTTTCGAAGCCGTGACACTCGAGATCTGCTTCATCCATCACGTATAATCCTAGTTCATCTGCGAGATCATAAAGGCGAGGGTCGCTGGGCTGATGGCAGGTCCGAAGAGAGTTGACTAAAATCAGAGTGGTTAGTGGTAAAGCCCAATATTGTAGTCGTGTACATGCTTACGGTTGTGTGTCTTCATCAACAACAAATCTGCTTTCATAAACTCGTACGGCACTGTTCGTCCTGAGAGTGGGTGATGCTCATGTCGGTTAGCGCCTTTAAACACTACCCTCTGTCCATTGACTTTAATGAGACCGTCCTTCAACTCTACCACACGGAATCCAACGCGGTGGGACACGAATTGGTCCTCGCCTAATGACAGCACCAGTTTGTATAGGTACGGAGTTTCTGCTGTCCACTTGTGCGGATTGTCGACCGGGATCGAGAAGTTGACATCGTCGACCTCTTGCGATGAAGAAGTCTGCGATGACTTCGCAATCTCGGCACCAGACGCATCAAGAAGCCTCAGCCTCACCTCTGCCGAGCCATAGATGCTCGCAGATACTTTGAGAGTGGCATTCTCATACTTTTCATCCAAGAGAGTCTGGACAGACAAGTCCTCGAAGCGAGACTTCTTTGGAAAGCCCAGGAGAAAGACATCTCTAAAGATTCCAGATAGCCACCATTGATCTTGATCCTCAATATACGAGCCATCCGTAAATTGGTATACTCGGACGGCCAGAAGGTTGTCCTGTCCCTGCTTCAAATAGCTGGTCACGTCGAACTCTGATGGGTTCCGTGCAACCTGTGAGTAGCCAATCTCATCTCCGTTGATATATACGTGGAAGCCAGAGTCCACGCCCTCGAATCTAAGTCTCAATTGATGGTCATGGAGATGCTCAGGCACTCGAAAATGGGTGATGTACGATCCGCATTCATTCTCCACATAGGGCGGGTTCGGAGGATCCACGACGAACGGAAACTGGACGTTGGTATAGTGAGGTCCTCGTCCAAAGCCTTGCATTTGCCACATGCCCGGCACTTCGATATCGCTCCATTTCGAGCTGTCGAAGCCTGTGGCGTGGAATCCATCTGGTGCTTCGAATGGGCTCTTGGAGAGATGGAACTTCCATTTGCCAGACAGAGAATGTGCCTTGGCCTTGCTGATGTCCCGGGAGAGGGCATCGGCTTCTGAATTGTACAGGTAGAAATGCGAGCGTGGCTCCAGAGTGTTACTGTGGAGGACCTTGAGGTTTGCCCAGTCAGGCCGCTTGCCTTCGGTGGCAACGTCACCCATCTTGCTTGCTTTTCTGATGCTTGTTCGTTGGTTGATTGATGGCGAAGAGCTTCCGCTTTTCAGTTACGCATATGGAGTTCAGCAACTGCAAGTACGCACTCCTTCGATTCCTACCTTGTTCGATGCCAAGCTGGAAGTGGTTCTCAGACGTGTACTTCCCTCCACATCCCGCAATCGAGGTAATGCACAACGAGGAGACAGACAAGTTACAAGCCTACTAGAAGATGGTCTGTCTTGGCCACGGGTCTTGTGAGGTGTCGCAAGAGGAGACGTGCCAGAAACAGAACCCATACCCGCCACGTTGCAGCCATTGGCCAATCAGAGCGCGAAGTTCATTCGGCCGTTGCTATTTCTCCTCCAACCGCAGATTTGCCGCTCGACAACAACGCCCGAACTCCTCTCGAGTCAGGAGAACCATCTCGCCCACACTCACGCGACCAGACCATCCGCATGTCATTCTCCGCACCCCAGATCTCGCCTGCGTTGGCGTCGCCGTCAGGACAGGCATTGGCGGTGTCCGCCGAACTACGAGACAGGGGACATCAGAGTCTGGACTGACAGCCAGTTCCCAGCTTGGATCCCCTCCAGAAACGTTCTCTTCCGGACTCTCGTGCTTCAGGCTTGCTTAATTGCTTCGGATGACATTAAAGCGAAGAAGTCGACATTTTGAAGCATCCAAGCCTCGCACTTGTCCAACCAATTCTTCCGGCACGCCTTGGTACTGACGGCCAAGGACCGGCTAGCATCCTCGGCAGCATTGAGGTCTCGTGCCCATGTGAGCCAAGCGACCAAACACAGCGTCGACAGCAGCGTACGTTGCAGGGAGTCGAAAACCACGCGAGTGTGGAGGAGTTGGGGAACCCGTGGCTATCGACCACCTGGGGTTAAGCGAAGTCTGTGTGACGACGATGATATAGAGTTCCAACATCCTCGTCTTGATCCTAGGAAGCCCCAAGTGTGTGAGTGCTCCTTGTTTCAACTCGTGTCCGCGACTCCCGGGCCTCGATCTTTTTATTTTGAGAACAGCCCTCCGGTGCGTCGATCATCATGGCGTCCGCCAACGAGAAAGATTTCAAAGAGGCCATAGGCACTGAGCATGTCATCGACGACCAGGTCAAAGGCCCGGCGGTTAAGGAGGCACAGGTCGCCTCTGTGGCCTTGACGGCGGCCGTGAATGCGCAGAAGCCTTCGTTATGGAGCAAGAACATGACACAGCTGTACTGCCTCATGGGCGTCGGATACCTGGTCTCGACAATGAACGGGTTCGACAGCAGTCTGATGGGCTCGATCAACGCCATATCAAGCTACCAGAAGACTTTCGGTCTGGACGGCGCCGGCAGTACGACTGGAATCATCTTCATTATCTACAACTGCGGACAGATCGCTGCCTTCCCGTTCTGTGGCTTCTTCGCTGACGGATACGGTCGAAGGATGTGCATCTTTGTCGGGTGCCTTCTGGTCCTAGTCGGTACTGCCATCCAGACGTCTGCGAACAGTATGGGCCAATTCATTGGAGGTCGGTTCGTGCTTGGCTTTGGCGCCAACATTGCCTCTGCTGCTGGGCCAGCATACACCGTCGAGCTGGCTCATCCGGCTTACAGAGGCACAATGGCTGGAATGTACAACAACTTCTGGTGGCTTGGAAACATTTTAGCTGGATGGACTACTTATGGCACGGACCTGCACTTTCCCGAATCTTCCTGGGCATGGCGGACTCCCACATTGGTTCAATGTGCCTTGCCCAGTGTCGTTGTATGTGTACTCCGTTAAGACGACAAGACATTCGTAAAGACGTGTTGCTGACAGTTTTATCAGATGTGTCTCGTCCTATTCTTCCCCGAATCACCACGCTGGTTGATCATGAAAGATCGTCGAGAAGAAGCCGCTGCAATCCTTGCCAAATACCACGGTGACGGCGACGCCAACGCACCCATTGTGACTTTGCAAATACATGAAATCACCGCAGACATGGCTGCAAGCCGTGACGACAACCCGTGGTGGGACTTCAGAGTACATCACCTCTGAGCACACAGAATTCACAGAAAGCTAACACCCATCCAGGAACTCGTCCACACACCCGCAGCACGCTACCGTCTCTTCATGGTCATCGCAATGGCCTTCTTCGGCCAATGGTCCGGCAACAACGGTACCCATCCCCATCCCCTTCCCTCATCAACCTGCCAATAATATCTCGTCCAGTCGTCAGCTACTTCATGCCCCAAATGATCGAAAACGCCGGCATAACCAACACCTCCACGCAACTCCTCATCAACGCCATCAACCCAATCTTCAGCATGATCGGCGCCGTGTACGGAGCAACTCTCCTCGACCGCCTCGGCAGAAGGACGATGCTTCTCGCTGGACTCACCGGCGGCCTGTTCTGTTACTGTCTCCTGACTGCTTTCACGGCGGAGTCTGAGAAGAACGACAACCTCGCATACGGGACTATCGTCAGTATCTACCTCTTTGGGATATTCTTCGCTTGGGGCTGGACGCCACTTCAGACGCTTTATCCGGTTGAATGTCTCGAGAACCGGACACGAGCTAAGGGGAGTGGTCTGAACTTCTTGTTCTTGAATGTCGCTATGGTCGTCAACACATACGGTATCAGCGTTGGTATTAAGAAGATCGGCTGGAAGCTGTATCTTGTCTACATTGCTTGGATCATTGTTGAGCTGGTGGTCATTTACTTCTTTTTCGTGGAAACTGCAGGCAAGACTTTGGAGGAGCTGAGCGAGATTTTTGAGGCGAAGAATCCGAGGAAGGCGTCGACGAGGAAGGTCAAGGTGGAGATGGATGAAGCGGGAAATGTTGTCCATGTTGAGTAGATTACAAACAGAGACGAGAGCGAACGACCAGTAATGGTCCGAGAAACTTCCAATTGTGTTACACCTCGACGCTAACATGTACCATAGTCGTCGAAGTCTTGCTGCAGCCATTCTCATTCGTCCTCTCGCCATCATTCAGCCATCCGGTGCAATATCATGTTCTCTGATCATGTTCAGCCGCGTCGCGCAGCTCCAATGCATCTCATTAGTCTTCAGCCAGCCCCGATCACACGTTGTAGCACAGGAATCGAAAGCTAAACCAGCGCCACGCATCGCCTAGCTCCCATCGTCGTCGCCTCGCTTACGCTTCAGTCGCCGCAAAGCACGCGCAGATCCCTCGCCACCATCGCTCACAGCTCGGCGCAGTCCTTCGTCGTCTTTCTTCTTGAGCGTCTCATACTTCTCCTTGAACGACTGTGCCATCAGCTTCTCTTTCTGTTGCTTTGCATGTTTCACCTTTCTGTCCGTGTGCCATTTCTCCAACAGATATGAGCGTATAGCAACGTGATCGTTGGACTGTACTTCGCCAATTCTGGCTCGGAACTCTCGCATGGAGAATTCCAGTAGTGGGAGCCCTGCGAAGCATTCGATCTTCCCTCTGTGCGTCTGCGGTTGTATGCCATGGAGCACAACCACTTTGAGCTCTTGAAGGTTTCTGAAGCCCATGGCTACATGCTTCTCGATAGAGCCCCATGCTAAACCCAGGAGCAAACTCAAGCTCTTGATTGCTCTCTTCTGAAAAGCCATGATCCGATATGCAAACTCCCTGAAGGCTTCATCCCCGACTTGAAAGCGATTGGTAGAGAACGGGATCAGAGCCGCCTCTTCATAGACCTGGCGACAAGTTTGCAGAAGCTGAAGGGGCAGCCGGATCGGCTCCTTGTCGTTGCATGGGTACGAATACTTTCGAAATGTTGAATAGAAGGGCCGCTTAGCTTTTGTTACATGCTCAAGCAGCCCCTCAGTGCATTTCTTCGCGGAACAAACGGTATATCGCTGTTGATGTGTCTTGGGATCAGTCCATAGATGGATGGTGCTGTTGCCGAGAGCGTAGAGGAAGATTCGGTTCCGGATCTCAGGTTGGAGATTGAGCAGTGGTGATTCTGTGGAGTTCCTGTCCGAGCTGCTTACCTGTCAGTATCTCGAGGAAGTATGCATGGTAGGAGCAGCGACGTACATCGCTTGCAAGTCCTCGGAGGGGTTGGTGGTGTCCGTGGGCACTGTCGTCAGCTGCCGCTTGGTCACCATCTTGGAAGTGGCTCGTTGCGTTCGGAGATGGTGTTTGGTGTCTGGATGAAGCAGGAGTGGAAAGAAGTGAAGTCGACTTTACAACGCACGTGGCCGTCGCGCTAGTGACGCGCTAAGACACTAGTGAGTCGCAGCAAACACAGGTGAAGGCAGGAGCGACTTCCGGGCCAAGTGAACAGAATATACACGAAAAGCCCTCAACACTATCTCTAACTCCATGCCTTTGCGCCTGCGCTGATAAACTCACAATGCCCACTCCAGTCTCCCTAATGTCCAAATCACGCCCCTATACAAGTCTTTCAAGCCAACCTCTTCGCAGAAGCCACACCACGGCCAACAGTAGCCGCGCCCTTCACATGATTAGCACCACCCGTCTTCTGCTGACCAAGCGCCGGTGCACTGATGTCTCTCCTCTCCTTGATACTCACTCCTTCAATCATCTGCTTTCGTGGGGTGACGTGGCCGTTGGCGATGGACTTCGCACGACCTCGTCGGTATGCTATAGCTGCCAGCGCGGCTGCTCGGTCGAACGTGGGAGCTGATCCAGATCGGTCTCGTGGGGATAGGGGGTTTGGAGTCGGGGGGATGAGTTCTGCATCTTCGATGGCACAAGTCGATGAAGGCTTGACCGGTGTGAAATGCATGGGTATCGTAGTTGTGTGAGTGATGGTTCGAACGGATCGCTGTTGATGGAAAGGCGTAGGAGGTTGTGCTGCAGCTGGTGTCTCAGGGCTCGATGGGGCCAGCGGGACTTTTGTTGTCGAGCCAACTTCGGGGACGTCTTCTTCTGCTTCAAGCTCAGGGTCAACTGGGGTCGGATGTGGCGCCTTTGGTGTCTCTGCTTCTGGCAGTGCGGTCGGTTCTGATGGCTGTGGCTCATCGATCATCGCAAAGCTATGGTCTGCTTCCTCTCTGGCGGCTTCTTCAGGCGTATGCTCCATATCCACATCCTCGTCATTTTCCACTCGTGTGATGATCTCAGTCTTGCTCTCATCCATGGCAACGTCTGCGCTGTCCACACGAAGAGGTTGGCAGAGAACATCGCGCATGCTCTTCCTGATGTTCTCCATCGCTTCCGTAAAAGCATTTGAGATGCTCAGTGTATCGTTGTGGCCTGGCTGGGTCGATCGGCAATTGCAGCATTGAAATCGGCATTCCGTGCGCAAGAAGTCTGCTAGTTCTTCCGCATGCTCCCTCTTGATCCTCTCCATCTCCAACTGCTCCTCAAGGTGCTTCAGCTCGAGCATCTTCTTCGTGACCACGCCGACATTCTCCTTGTCATCTGACCATGGAGAAGGCTGTCTCTTGGCCGGAGACCGTCTCTTAGGCGAGCTCAGCAAATCGTCGTCTTGATTCCCGCCAGGGAGTGCGATCAAGCCCTCTGCTGCTATGCGAGCGACCTCTTCCTCCTTCAGGCTTGTCTTCAGCGCCTCCTTCTCCTCTTCCACGATCTTCATCCGCGCCTGTAATTTCTCGAGCTCTTCTTGGACTGCCACCAGCTGGTACTGCGCATCAAAGGTCTGCTGTTCGCGCACCTGTATCTTTCGCTTCTCCATATCAAGGTTCGACTGTGCGACGTTCAGAGTACTGCGCGCAGACTTCAGTTCCTCTTTCAGCTTCAGGATCTCAGACGAGGATTTGAACGCTTCTTTCCTGGCTCGCCGCACTTCCTTCTCGTAGACTGAAGATTGCGACGCATGTGAGTCTTTGAAGGTGGTGAACTCCTCCTGCGAAGACATTAGCATAGCTCGTCATGTTTCAGTTCTCCACCGTACCGAGACAACCTCCAGCCTCTTTATGACCTTCCTCTCCCTATCGCGACCCTCATCGCCTTCCCGCTTCAACCGCCGTATCTCCTCTCGCATCCTCTTCACATCGCTCTCAGCCTCTTCTCGCGCAATCTGCGCGCGTCGCAACTCAAGCTCATGCTTCTTGCTCCTCTCCGCAATCTCAGCATCCCGGTCGCGAACGTCCAAATGCTCAAAGCGCTTAACCAGGCCTTGGACGTCGCTGTTGGTCCGCACATGGCTTCTGAATTCGGGCAATGACGGCGATGTTGGTAGCGATGCTTTGGTGGGACTGAATCTGGATAGCTGCTTTGCCTTGCGAAATGGCGATCCCTTTGGCGACGCATTCTCGGTGGCCTCGGGCTCTGCGTAGGAGCTCTTAGACGTCATGGTCGAAGCGGTAGATATTTGGCGGGTGTTGACGCGCTCGGGCGACAGGGCTTGCAGTGCACTCGATTCCCGCGCGGGAAATCTGAAGGTCGAAGGCGATGCCATAGCAGAATTTCTGTCAGGATGACGACTGTGGTGTGAACATGTCCCGTGGTAGAAGTTCTGCCAAAAGTGTGTTCTTGGGAGAGAAGATCCCTGCAGCACCGGTCGATTTGTTTACCTTACGCGCTTGTTCCGCCCCGGCTGTTGCTACCCTCGGCCTGGTCCGAGCTTTTCATGCGACCTCACCTGACGACCACGACACCTCCATCAATTCAATGCTTCAATTCAACAACAGTCTCATCAAGATGGCACCTACATCCCGACGACTCGCAAGCTGTTTAATTACTCCGAATTGCGACGAAGAGGACGGCCGCTCTTGGGATTGAAGGGATGATGATTCCATGTGTTCCGACGAGGACATTGACAGGTTCATTGAGAGCAATTCGCAAGAAAAGAAAGTTATTCAATTTCAAGAGCCATGCAAGGCAACCAGGTTGGATGACTACCCTACTGAATACTCCCTACTTTCTTTTCTCTTTTATAAGACGCTGCCCCATAAAACACCCAAACACCTCAATTTTTCTGGCATTAGACCATTCCTCGTCAAATCGTCTTCTGCTCAATCTTCGCCAACAAGTTTCCAACAAGGAACACGAATGGGCTCACCAGGCTTGTAGACATTATCGCCGCTTCAACCGGAAACACTGTTGCCAATCCTGTTCGCCTCGTCCGTATTGCTTTCAGGGGCTTACCAGCAAGGGCAGCCCTGGAATTGACCCTAAGATGGCACGTCAGTACCTTCTCTTCTTGCTACTCGATGAGTTGAGAGCACTTACCCAGCCGCACTGGCCTCCTCCCCAGCCCTGGTTGAAGCCATTGCATTGCCAGCACTGGAGCTGCGGAGGACAGCCACCGTTGCCATTGAAGCCATTGCCTTGGAGGCTGACACCGCCGCCACCGAAGCCTAGCCAGAAGTTAGCGAAGAAAATTCTCACTTTGGCGGTTGTCCAATACTCACCGAATGCGGTCAATCCGTTCTGGTTGCCGAATCCAGGCTGTCCCCAGTTGTTTCCAAGGCCGCCTGGACCACCAAAGAATTGCTTTCCTTGCTTTACCTGTTGGGCCTGCTGAGCTTGCTGAGCTTGCTCAGCCTGCTCGGCACGAGCCATGATCTCAGCGCCCTGAGCTGCCTATTTGCTGTCAGTGAGTCTTTCTCTGCAGTTTGTTCACGATCCACGCACCTCAGGGTATGGCAGTGGGTTTGCAATAACGCTGGTGGCAGCGAGAGAGGCGAGGGCGGCAGCGATGAACTTGAACTGCATGTTGGCGAAGGGTCAAACGCGTTGTTGAGCGAAGCGAAGAAGTGGTTTCCGGTGAAGCTGATTGATTGAATGGCCTTGTAGACTGTCGAGTCGTTGCTGGATGAGAGGTCGACAGAGTGGCTCTGCTGGCCATCTTTATATCTTTTGGAGAGCCAGTTGAGTCGACGGAGCCGGCGGATTGATGTCAAGGTCAGTCCACCCTCCGCGTCCTTCATTTGGCAATCCTGACAGCATCATCGTCTTGGTATCTTCTTATTGAGCAAGAGCACCATGGTTTGTGGTGGGAACTGCTCGCGTGGACTTACACAGCTGATACCAGTCTTCAGGAACAGACTCCAGGTACCATCGTCTACATAGGCCTGACTAGACCGACAAAACATGGCAGAAGAACATTCGATCCGCTTTTCGGCAATGCTATCCATGCAGAAGACGTTCGGTCTGAGCTCTGCCACGCGACGCACGGAGATGAGATGTGTCTGAGGTTCGGATAGAGTTCAACTCAGATCCAGTGACCAGCCTTATAGACGCCACTTTTAGAAACACCACCCCTTTCAAACCATTCTATACGAAGAACCTCACTAATCTTATCCAACTCCATCGACGCCGTCTTCGCTTGCATAAATACCTCCGATCCCCACCGCACCGTCAGACGGACTTCCTCCCACCAGGCTTCTCCCACGTGCAGATCACACACAGGCGCACGGTCCCCAGGCATGACGACGTTTCAGAGTCTTCGATCGAGCAAAAGAACCCAGCACGTCTCACCGGATGCACCTCTCCGCTAGACGCACAAGAACACTTCAAACATGATCGACTTGGCTCCACCTAGGCAGGAACGCTGCCAACGTTATGCACGTGGGCTATCCATTCTCTGGCTGCCCGATGTTCGTGAGGGATGTCTGCACGACGGCAAGACTAAGAAAGACCGAGACGGAGTTCGGCGGGCCCAAAGAACGATGCTGCCTGGGAGCGAGATCTGCGAACCTTTCTGGAGTTCGGATCGAACGTAACTGCGATGGATCTCTGATTCGGCGGCTTCTACCAGCCGGCCAAGTGTTTGTGCAAGGCAAGAGTCGAACAGCTTTCGCGAGAGATCTGGGATCCAGTACATCCAACACGAGCCCGTTCACTGCCATCTTCACCCGCCTCGTTCCTGAGAACCAAGACAGCCAGCGGTGTCCAGGTCACTGACGATCATTACCATCAAGACATGTCAGCATGCGTTCATCTGTTCCATGTCTTCACGTGTTACCTCCCACCTCTATCTCACCAAACAACGATGATCTTGAGATGCGCGAAGAGTTCAACAATTGAAACCTTTCTAATTTCGTACCTCGTTAGTGGCATGATCTCTATTCTATCAACATCTTTCATCGCGAAGCCCCTGCTCATGCGGTGCTAGTCTATTTCTAAACGAGGAATCGGAAGCCCTTTCTCATGGCATCGCCTTCGCCAACGGATGCACCGGAGATGGCTCCATCGACAGGCTCGCCACGATCGAGCTTCTTGTTCAAGCGAACTAGCAAGATTCTGAGGACTGCGGCCATGACGATGGCCAAGAAGAGCGTAGCGCAGTTGACTGAGAATGCGACGATGTATCGAGGGGCACCGCCGTACATGTACGAGGCGTAGATGGATGATGCGTTCGAGACGGCGTTAATCGCGGCGAGTGCTGCTGCACGTTTTGCTGGAGGTCGTGGGATGGTGTTGGAGATCCATGCCAGTACGATGACGTAACCTGCGTAAATGCTGGGGACCTAATATGAAGTCAGTCAACTGGGTATAGTCATAATGGCATCTGAGTAACTCACCATGAGCATCATAGCAACGTAGCGAGGTGCAGTACCCGTGGTAGCGGCCGCAAGGATGAATGAAGCCATTCCCACCAATAGCGGAATGCTAATGTGCAGGAACCGCTCTCCAGTCTTGTCCGCATGGATGGCGTTTCCGAACGCTGTGAAAACAGCCAGGACGTAAGGGGGTGCAGTCAAGAGCAGTGAGATCAAGTTGCTGTAGCCCAGACTCTGCACCACAGACGGGAAGAAGTTCGTGACTGAAGCCGCAGAGACAATGCCCAAGAGACAGATCATGAGGATCCAGACCTTGATGTCTTTGAAAGCCAGAATCATACCGTGCCAGAACGATTGCTCCTCGCTGCTAGTCCAGTCATCGACACCGATGTCTTCTTGCAGGCGCCATACGGCAAGCTGGCGCTCCTCTTCGCTGAGCCATGGAGTTGTTCTCGGAAAATTGGGCATAATGAAGAGACATATGACAGCAATGACTACCGTGACGGCTCCCTCAATGATGAAGAGCCTAGTGCGATCGTTAGAGCAGCTCTGGACGATTGACTACTTCGGACTTACCATTTCCAGGCGGGCAAGCCCAACTTTCGGTCCATGCCACTGGTGATGCCTGCTGCTATCAGGCCAGCGAAAGCGCCAGAGATCAAAGATCCAGAGTACAGGACAGCCGATCTGAAAGCCAACTCTTTACGGGTATACCAGCAAGAGAGGTAGAAGAGGCAGCCTACGCCAGGTCAGTACTTTCACCTCACAAGATCTTCAATACATCAACCCACCTGGAAAGTACGCCGCTTCAACAAAACCGAGGAAGAACCGAATGGACACGAGGCCAGCGAAATTCTTCGCAAGAGCGGTTGCGAGACTGATGAAACCCCAGACCACCATGCAAGCGGGCAGATAGATGGCTGGTTTGCCGATCTTGTTCAGGAAGAGGTTTGACGGAATCTGCATCAAGATGTAGCCGACGAAAAGAATCGAGACACATGTTTCGTATTGGGAGTCCGTCATGTTGAGATCCTCTTCCAGACCAGGAGTACCAGCGAGTCGTGCTGTGGCGATGTTATTCTATCGATCGTTAGCCATCTTCAATTCCATGGTAGCAGGCTCGTACGCACTCTGTCGAGATAATTCATGATGTACATGATAATGACTGGTGGCAGCAGTCTGAAATCGATCTTCCGAACGAGCTTCTTCTCGAGTCGCTCTCGATCGGCCGGGCTCATGTCTCTGACCAGAGGAGGAGCCTCAAGTGCCCTGCTGGGCTTACCAGCATCTTGAGCCGCTTCGATCTCGTCGAGGAACTCAGTGGCCTGCTTGTCCATGTTTGGCTCCTCGTTGGAGATACGTTCGCTGGGTGGACCGTGAGCGCTCATCTTGGCTGAATTCAAAAGGGCTGGATTCAAAAGCAAGTAGAGTGAGAGATAGGGAGGAATACGATGGGAAGGGCATTATAAAATATACTTCAACATCCAGCACGGTACACTTACTATCGCTCGCCGCGGTGCCATCGCGTCGAGGTCGCAGTCGATGGCCCCGGTTCCCCCATGGTGCAACTCCAAAGACTCCACCCTCAACTCCACACGGAGAAGCAGCTCAACTCCAGTCAAAGGGCGTCGAGTGGAGCGGCGCAAAACTTCTTCATCACATGCTCTGGGGGCAAGACGCAGCTGAGGTTGAGGTTGGGTTGTGATTTGAGCCGTGCCTTTCGGCAACTCCACTCCGCTGCAGCGAAACGGACCTTCTTTGGGGGCGTGCGGGCTTGGCCCTCGGTTCGGGAACCTTGTTTCTGCTTGCCGATGTCAATAGCCGCCCGGGATATGACTTCTGCATCTCGTCCTGTACATAACAACATCAAGGTCCGGGAGCAATGAACGACACAAATCAGGCGATGATCAGAAGAAGCAACCCCCTATCGGACCGAAGTGCATTTGGCGATCACCTTGTCGAATGCCTACTGCTCCTGCGATATGGCGACATGCCAATATCCAAGCCGTCTGGCCATCTTGGACAATCATGAGATGCATCCATTTTGCGACAATAGACACCGAAGCGGTGAGAGCTTATGCGAGCACGACCCTATCTATACACGAGAATAGCCAAGTCTGCATCCACTCGCGTCTTGAAAGCACGTCCCGAGATATCTCCCGTCAACCGTCACGCGGCAACAGACCTATCTCTTCTGATTTGGCGATACCTCCGTTATTCCCTTCGCTTTTGGAGCAAACTCATCGGGCATTTGGTCTGTGAACGCTTCCTGGAATGGGCTCTGTGCCGTCTCGTCCTGATAGATATCGAGTGATCCATCTGCCGAGAACTGCAACCCGGGCGCTGAGGACTCTTTCTGCTTCTCACGATGCACGTGGCGAAGACGCTTGTACTCCGTATAGTCTTCGACTTCGTCTGTGAAAGGTCGACTGAGGACCGTGTCCATGCTCACTTCGTTGGGAAGTCGTTTGAAGGTGATGAGGAATACGGTCTCGGAGGTCTTGGGGTCTGTCTTGATTGTCCAGCCCATGACTTTGTGCCTGCAGTACTCAAGGTTTAGCCAAGGCCTCAACTCTTATAGTGATAAGGGTTCTTGATGGCTCGTTTCGGATATACGCACAACCCGTCATATCTGAGCCCAGCCTTCGGCTTCCAAAAGCTGTGCAAAGAATGGCTTCTCAGAATTCGAATGGGATGGCGAGATCCTGGAGTGCCTGCTGTCAGACGATATCGACCTGGATCGCGATCCCTCGCTCGATATTGGCACGTCTCAGGATCAGAGCCAGAAATTTCGTCTTGGTCTGTCAACACGACTGCATAGGCGCCTAGGTGATCAGATACTACGCCGCCATCTGAATTACCGCTGTCGATGATGCCTGCCCGGTGAGCGAACAAAGGGCTGATCCACCAGCTGACATAGTCTTTAGCGTTTGAGAAAAGATCAAGATCACTCGAACATACTCACTCTCCGGGCGTAAACCCAAGATCTCCGGCCCTCCTCGCAACAGCCGGACTCAGCTTCGAACCCGGCTGCTTCAACCACTTCACAAGCAACTTCTCCTTACTCAAATCCTCAGGCTTGCAAATGCCAAACAATCTCCCACCAGACTCGTACAGCGGCGTCCCCATCTTGTTCAAAGGCCCATACTTGCTCTCCCAGATCTCAGTGATCGCATCGCATTTGTCAATCAGCTTCTTCGGCCATCGAGTCGCCCGTCCTGCGATTTCAGTAATCGCGAGGTGCATTCGACTGTATCGGATGTCTTCGAGGGTGATGTGTGAGTCGAGGATCTTGCGGAGGAGTTCGTCGAGTGTGAGCGTCTCGTCGGAGTGAAGAGCGTCGGGTCCATCTTGAGCGACTTGCGGGTCGAGGGTGTCGCGGATCCAGCGCGCTTGCTGGCGGAGGTATTCTGGATCAAGACTCGAACTGGGTTGTGGTGATCTCTCGATCAGTGCAGTCGCACTGTCATTTGCAACCAGAGGGCGCAGACTGAGTGATTGGCGCGACATCGTTCTTCGTGTGTCACGGGTCGAAAATGGGGTTGTCGAGGTTTGGAAAGTGATTGTTGCAAGTGCAGGAAACAACAACTTTGGGTCGGGCTATCCTCTTCTCAAGGTATTCACAACTGGTCAAGTAGCAGTCCACCTTCCCTACGCCTTCCTCCAAGCTCCCGTAGTCAAAGCCGTTCCTTCATTCACTAAGGCTTCTACGACGCCACAGCCCCTGAGTTGCAAGCTGTAGCCGTCAGCGTTGTTTGCGCCAATTGGGAGAACCATTGAACCGCAGGTCGCTGTTGACGAAGGCACACTCATTGTTGTTGCATTGTCGCTCAAAGTTGTCGCTCGCACTTTTCTCAGCCTAGAACGTTTACTCAATGAATAATAATGCTGTACTGCTCACAGTCAGTGTCAGAGATTGAATGAGACAGAGCAGTGAAAAACAATGAGAGTCATGTTCGTATTAATACAAACTTCGTTCGATCCTATGCTGTTGTATTGCAGCAGCCCATTTGCTGCTTGCCCCTTTTCCTGAAATCCGAAAACTCCCAAAACGCCAAGCCCCTGAGCATCAACAGTCTCATCGGGGGCAAAACAGAAATCCTCCAAAACCGCGTTTTTCGATTGTTTGTGCTATGAGTGTGTCGATGTCTTCAAGTGTTGGTGTGTTCAGTGCGTACAATGTGGGTTTGAGGAGGGTGCTGATGCAGTCGATGATGGTACAGCGTTCGCTGAAGCCTTTGCACCGAATTTCATACCAATTTGTTCCCGATTAATAGCGTCACGGTCGAGTTGGTATGCCTCCATGGTGGCCGGGATGTCCTCAACAGCCGAATGAGACTTCTTCTGAATATCTCTGTTCAGAGCAGCTTTGCGCAATTTCTTGAGCGGAACCTTTGCGAGACCCTCCCACCGGAGCGACGTGTAAGACGTTGTCGAAAGAGCCTTTAGTTGTAGCGAGAGGTATTCTTGTCGAAGGTCTTGCCATTCCTCAGCCTAGGGATATCTGGCAATGCAGGTCGGTATTGGACGGGCGCGGGAGTACTCGTCATGCTTCTGGTGGTGACTGTGGACATAGTAGCCGCAGTGGAAGCCGCGTCAGTTGTAGTAGGAGCTTTGGGCGCGGCGGTTTGTGCAGAGTCTTCGCCATTGTCGCCATCAGGTACGGCTGAGGACGACGCGACAGCCGACGAACTGGATGAACCAGCTGTCATAAAAGCACTGTAAGTGGTATCCGGCCCAAACCCCATCAGCTCGTTATAAAGATCCAACTGGTCCGGGTCCGGATCAGATTGGTCAACACGGTCAGCGCCGAACTTCACGCCAGCCTGCTCGTGATCCATGGACTCGCGTTCGTGAAGATAGAGCTCCATGGTCGCCCTGGCATCTTCAGCAGCCGAATGAGACGTCTCCTGGATCGTCCTGCTCAGGACAGCAACGCTCAGGCTCTTGAGCGATGGTCCTGTAACAGTGCTTTTGGCGTACCGTTGGTAGACACTGGCTCTCTGTGTGTCGCGGAGTTCGTAGACAGTGAAGTCGATGCCCCGTAGGTAGGAGAACTCGTTGTCGAGGCCGTGACCTATGATCAGACCGCTGGCATCGAAGATGCTTTTCAAGTCGCTAAAGACCTTCTCCAAAGGCTGAGCTCCGTTCTCAGGCTGAACGTCGCCCATCTTGACCCCCAAGTTTAACCACTTCGGAGGAAGCTTCCATTTAACGTTCTCCGGGTGGTAAGCAAAGGTATCGTAGAGCAGATTTCCGTCCTCGTCTACGACTGACACTTGACCAAGACCCTTCTTCTTCTTCCCAGAAAGGTCGTGGCCATCCTTCTTGAGTAGTTCGATGCCCTCGCAGTCGACTGCCACAGCCTTGCCAGGCTTTAGTGTGTTCAGGATGGGTTCGCGCTGCTTGGCCCGAATCCGCCAAGCGCGGCGCTGTGGCTTGTTAACCCGGTGATGGTCCTTGTATGGCACGGTGTTGACAGGCATGCTGAAGGATGTTGCTGTTCGTTAAGGCTTCGCGAAGCACTTGAAACACTGCACGAGATCTATGCTCCGTAGGCTGATGTGTATTGCGTAGCTCGGAGTTTCGAAGAACCCTTCAAGGGAGCATCTTATATTTTGTTGTCGCTCCATGGTAGGCGACTCGTTGTATAGATGATTCGTTGTTAGCCCAGCAACTCTTCCAATGAGAGTGTAGCATTTAATGACCTCCACCTTGCAAATGGCGTTTCGATGAGGGACACAAAGGCTGCTTCAGGGGAAGAGAACAAAGATTGCCTTGGCCATAATTTGCAATCTTGAAGAACGAAAGACCGACGAATGGACTAACAAAGGGGGCACAAATCAAAGCGCGAGGGCCGAGATCCATAGCCTCCAGGTAGAGCAGATTCGACCTTCAGAAGGAAGAATACCTCTCGTCGTGGAGAGTAATGTCAGAGTCGGCCGAAAAACTTGGTCGTGATGGCGTGGCCGACAATGACACCAGTGGCATCGAGTATGCTCTTCGCATGTTCGAGTATCTTTCGAGTCCTATAACTAGTCAGTGGATGTGGCGTCGATCAATGTAGAGAATCACAAAGAAAGGTGGAGAGATACATTCTGTCATAATACAAGTTTCGTTCTACCTACCCAGCCATAATCCATCTCCAAGAAAATCAAAAACGCCGAAGTCCCTGAGCATCAACCGTCTCATCGGGGACAAAAATCAAGAGTCGTATGAAAAGCCGTTGCGATGGAAACGTGTCATGTTGTGAAGTCCACTAGGTGTAACGGGACGTCCTCTTGTTGAATGATCTGCCTCCGCCAAATCCTGGAAGATCAGGCAATGCAGGCTGATACTGGACCGGCATAGACGTAGCGGCATTGCCGGTCGACATGGAAGTAGCTTGAGTAGAAGTTGCGGTGCTTTGAATTGAGGAATAGCCATCATCGGAGGTGTCTGACGAAACAGCGGTCGAAGTTGATGCGGTCGTAGCAGTCGTTGTTGAAGCAACACCGAGAGAGACCATAGCGGCATAGGATGTCACGGAAGGAGCGGCCGTGGCAGCCGTTGTAGTGGCGGCAGTAGTAATGGCACCTGAGGGAGCAGCCATAGCAGAGGTGGTTGAGGTAGAAGTAGCTGCTGCTGGAAGAACCGTGGCCTGTGCCTGATCGATCGAGGCGCGCTCACGACGGTAGAGCTTCATCGTAGCTTGAGCATCCTCGACAGAGCTGTGCTCCTCCGTCTGAATGTCCTCTCCCAAAACCTCCTTGGTAAGAGTCTTGAGACTTGGCTTCCCTGTCGGATGATATCAGGCATAAGCTGCAGCAGTCTGGGTGTTGCGAGTCTGGTAGTTGGTCCAGCCAATGTCTCGGAGGAAGTTCATCTCCTTGCTGATGTCATCACCAACGATCAAGCCGCTTACGTCGAAAATGCTCTTGACCTCCTGTAAGACGTCCGCCATGGGCTCGGCACCATTCTCAGGAAGGAGGTCAGAGAACTACCGAGTTTGAGCCGCTGCGGATGAGGTCGTGCCTGCTTCTCTGGAGGATAGTAGCCAAACTTGTCAAGTAGGACGGTACCGTCCTCAGCGACGACCGAGATACGCCCTGCGCCAGCTTTATTCGAGCCTTTCTCGTTGGGCAGTATCACGCCTTCGACGTCCACCGCAACAGCCTGACCGCGCTTCACGAGGTGGACAAGAGGCACACGCTGCTGGGCACGGCATCTCGACTTGCGAGGCTTCCTGCCGTGGAATTTGTTGCGTGGCAAGTTGTTGCGCTGGGGGAAGTGATCGTCCGAGGGAAGGGCGTTGTGTTGCATGACGATGCTGTCAAGTCTGCTGGGTAATGGTTATGTTGGAAGATGCGGGTCTGTTTTGTCGGGACTGTGTTCTTCGGTTTTGGTGATGATAGTATCTGTGATGAACAACAAGAAGCCTTTTGAGAGGTCGCTTTGAAAAGCCTGGAGGATCCATCATGGGCGTCGCGCGTTACGCGTTGTATAGGTGAATGCGTTGTCGGTATAGTGACTCGTCGTCGAGTAAATGCGCAGCGGTTATTGGCCTGCAGCCTCGTCAAGAACCTTAAGGCGAGGGGAACAAAGAGGCCGCTTGAGAACCACAAGGCCTCTCTTGGCCATATCGGGGGGAAGACTTCGTAGTAAAGGAACATGTGTGTAGATGAAGAGTATGAAATACAGAATAGCGAATGAGATTGTGAATCAAACCGGCGGGAAGTAACGTTAGCATGTCGACGTTTGATATCTTCTTCAACGGGTAGGGAATAAGACAGAATTGGTGCATGTCTCCTGTCCTACAGTGCAGTGTCCAGGGGGCTGAAAGAAATGCCAAGCATGTCTGAGAAGACAAAGGAAAGCTAGAGCGCAATCTGCCGTGCGGATATGCAGGTCGCTCGGTGGGCACTGTAGCATCATGAATTGGCCAATGATGCCTGCCGAAGATTTTGATACCTTGCTCTTCTCAGGACTTGCAGATGGACCCAGGAAGTCGTGCTCCTTTCCAATGGTAAGCCGGCCGCGAAGACGGCAAGCGAGTCCCATTACGGGTAATTGCTGACGTCCTGTCAGACTCTGCGTATCTTGTCATCGTTAGCGAGGCATTTTCTGAGGCGATGATAAATCGAGAGATGAGATGTTGTGATGGTGATGATAGAAAAGAAAACAGGGATGGCCGTTGAAGGTGAGGTCTCAAAAGTCTTGGCCGACATCGGAGTCACCGGAGAGACACCAAGCTCTAAATTTGAACATTGGATCAGGCCAACAAGCCACCTTTTTGTGTTGAACAAGCAGAATATTTCATTGACGAAGATGCCTACTTACGATATTGTCGTCTTTGGTGGTAAGTTTTTGCAAAGGCGTGCTCAGTGGAACCTCGCTAACATCTTCGACAGGTGATCACTGCGGTCCTGAAGTGAGTGTCTGACCTATTCGCTTTCAGATCAGCGTTTGATATTGACACTTGGACCTACGACAGGTAACAGCAGAGGCGCTGAAAGTAAGTGTCAACTCTCAAGGACTCAAAGAAGAACAGCTTCTGACTGAATCATTCCAGGTCCTCGACGTGATCCAAAAGAGCAATGCCGACGTCGAGTTCAACATCAAGGAGCATCTCCTCGGCGGTGTATGTCACTTGCCTTTACTTTCATCAGCACATCTGACATTCCCAAGGCCTCAATCGACGCAACCGGCGAGCCACTCACCACCGAAGCTCTCGAAGCCGCAAAAGCAGCCGACGCAGTCATCCTCGGCGCCATCGGTGGACCAAAATGGGGCACGGGCAAAGTCCGTCCAGAGCAAGGCATTCTCAAACTCCGGAAGGAGATGGGGACCTACGGCAACCTGCGACCATGCTTCTTCGCCTCCGATACTCTCGTGGACTCTTCGCCCCTCAAGGCGGAGGTCTGCAGGGGTGTCAACTTCAACATCGTGCGTGAACTTACTGGAGGTATCTACTTCGGCGACCGCACGGAGGACGATGGATCTGGGTTCGCTATGGACACAGAGCCTTACTCGAGAGCGGAGATTGAGCGAGTCACAAGGTTAGCTGCATACCTCGCGCTCGCTGAGGATCCTCCCGCCCCGGTCTGGTCGCTAGACAAGGCGAATGTGATGGCTACGAGCAGATTGTGGCGGAAGACTGTGACGGAAGTCATGGAGAAGGAGTTCCCACAGCTCAAGATCGGTCACCACCTCATCGACTCGGCTGCTATGCTGATGGTGAAGAACCCACGGGCCCTCAACGGCGTCATCGTCACTAGCAACCTGTTCGGCGATATCATCAGTGACGAGGCATCCGTTATCCCTGGTTCTCTGGGGTTGTTGCCAAGTGCTAGCTTGACGGCCTCGCCTGATGGCAAGAGCAAGTGCAATGGCATCTATGAGCCAATTCACGGTACGTCTCAATGGCCACCCTGAAGAGCCCTTAACTAACAATACAAAAGGCTCCGCCCCCGACATCAGCGGCCAAGGCATCGTCAACCCCGTCGCCATGCTTCTCTCCATCGGCATGATGCTGAAGTACTCGCTCCAGCAGCCCGAGCTGGCCAAGAAGGTCGACGAGGCTGTTCGCATCGTCATCGAGAAGGGCATCAAGACCAAGGACATTGGAGGCTCGGCGAAGACCAGCGAGGTCGGTGACGCTGTTGCCAAGGAGCTGCAGTCGATTCTGTCGTAGACCGATCTATTGTAGTCCGGCGTAAGGCGCGGCGTTCGACAACGAGGACATTGGATGACGAAGTAGAAATTTAAAAGCCTTTGCTCTTTGATATGTGCCTCGTACATCACCCTCTTCTCGTGTCAGCCATTTCTCAAAAACTCCCTTCTGTGATGACATTTCCCTGCTTCTGTAATGTCGCAAGCACCCAAAACTCCATGCTAGATCCAGAACAGCTTTTGCAAGCATCCCGCCTTTCCAGGTCCCAGACCATTTCCGAGGCCAACCTCCGTCCACCCAATAGATATCCTCGTGTTCACATATACAGCCCACCTCCCATCATTTATCCGTCCTCAGCTCATCGGCTTCCTGCCGTATACATAATGAAATACCGTCACAAGATGGATCTTCGGATTGCTGAACTCGTTCCGGATGCCCGCCATCAAAACTTGGACTTCTTCAACGCTCCAGCCTAGCACACGGGTCAAGGGTGCTAGGGTGAAGGCTTCGACGCAGGCGATCATGTGTTCTCGTTGGTAGCGGCCAACTTCCTTGAGTTTTCGGTGCTTGGCCCAGGGGCCGATGGGAATCTGCACAGAATGTCAGCGCGACTGCCGGTGAGGACAGGGGAAAGAAATCTACCTTCACAATGTCGTCTGTCACATCGTCAAAGCCCGCCTCCTCAATCCACTGTTTCTGAAGATGCGCAACATTCATCCTCTTCCCAAACCTCGAAGACGCCTCATCCACAAGCTCCTGCCATTGTTTGACATTCGGCGCTTTCGTCAACTCCGGATCATCTTCTGACGAGATCCACGCTTCATACTCCTGCATCTCCACCCATCCGCCTGGCTTGAGATTCTCCTTGATTCGACTGTATAAAAGGGGCCAGTCGGCCACGCTGCCTCCCATGCCTCGGCCGTGGATGTAGTCGAAGGCTTCGTGAGGTGCCCAAGTCCAGTCGGATTCGATGTCGTCGACGTAGAACTTTAGATTTGGGGGAAGCCATTCTGGTTGGATTGGACTCAGATCACTTCCGATCACATCGCAGTTTGGTCGCTCGTCTGCGAAGTCAATGGCCCAGATGCCGGTCCCGGTGCCGAAGTCTAGGGCTCGTTTGATGTAAGGCGATATAGGTGCGCGGTGCAAAGCACCATTCAGTCCCAAACGATAGATATGATGGTGCAGATCGAGGCGGTCTTGTTCTTGTGCGTCGTTGGGCATTAGATAAGCCCCCTCTCGGTAGGCATGATATCGTCTGCCGTTCTCATATCTGTAGCCATATATCGAAGAAGCGAGTGATGTGCTCTCGATAGATCCAACATCAGATCCAAGGCCAGAGTCGCTGGAGAATGACTGATCTGTACGTTAGCTGACCAGGTTTCAGGATAGATCGTACTAGTGGCACACCTCGCTATCCACCTCCACGCCCCCATCCAGCATAGTATTCTGCAGCGTGCCATCCATGTCTGCCATATTCAATCAAGCGTCGTAGCACCACGTTAGACCTCAAAAAGGCCGGTGAAACATGATACCACACAGACGAAAAATCTCACCGGCTCCGCGTGATCATGTCGCGTCTCCGGGTATCCGAATCGCTTGGAACCAGAGTGTCGGTATCGTGGATATGGTAGGTTCAGCTGTTGCAGGCCGACAAATTGGGCGATGACGACTGGTCGAAGTGCTCGAGCTCAGGACAAGCTTTTTGGCACGCCGTCGTTCCGACGGAGCACAGAGCGCCAACTTAACTAAGAGGTATTTTCAAATTCCCTAGAGGTATAGAACGTACCTAGGTAAGTAGCTACATCTGGTAATAAGACACTTAAAAGTAATAATAGTTTCTTATATTAAGAGAAATTAAGAAATAATTACTATTTTTTAAAAGAAGTTATAAAGAGAAATATTTATCTAAAATCTTTCTTAGAGTACTATTATTTAATAATTACCACTTCTATTAGCCCATTATAAATAGTACCTTAATGCTTAAATATGCTACAATTCGCTAGACTCGACAAAACTACATCCCGTTACCTCCGTTTCTTTGCGCAATTTCCCCGGCTTTCCCTGGTTCCCCCACGCCCCCGCGAACGACCGGCTCGAACCGAAAGCAACGGGACCTCTCCGACAGGCGCTGGCCCACCAATATCAAACTTTATCTGAGAGCTTGAAACCAACAACACCAATTGCAGAGGCGCGCAACGACAGAGATGCGGACCAAGGATCGCTCCAGCGTTATAGCCAAAGCCGACTTCGCCTCATGCACAAGCGTCTGCGTATGTAGATGAAGGATTCGTGTCAACCCTTCGTCACTGCGCCCATCTCGGTTCGGCCGACAGCATCTCCGAGCATTGGAAGGACATTTTGAAATCCACTTCTGTTCGCTAGGCAAGGGTTCGAGCAAATGGGACGTGTCGAAGCGCTGTCAACCTTCAGTCGATCATCCGTCCGATGCACAGAGAGGCTGTATAACCAAGCCGCGTTGCCCATGACTCCGGCAGTTTTTTTCGAGGCCGAACTCTGCGCTACGTCTGTTCGTCAACATGAGACCGTCCAAGGTAAGAACTACCGCTAAAGGTAGGCCGCGTCCCAAGACACGTCAGAGCATACCGAACTGACACCGACACATATGACAGTCAAGGTTGGGGAAGATTGGGTCTTTTATAACCAGCCGGGTACCTTGCATGAACATACATCGCACTCAGACGGTCCACTGTGCGACAATTTCCAGCCTGGATCATTATGGCCACCTCCTCTTTCTCGAGCCTTGTGACACTTCTGAGTCTCCTCAGCCTTCCGCTAGCCACCAACGCTGCACTCTACGATACCGTTATCCACACTGCGTATGGTGACGTCCAAGGATACCCGGCATTCAACAGCAGTCCCGCCGGTAACTTGACCAATTGGCGGGATATCACGGTATGGAAAGGCATCCCATTTGCAGCAACCACGGCTGGGAACAACCGCTTTCGCGAGCCGCAGCCTGCTGTGGGGTGGAACAGCACGCTCTATGCGTCTAATTGGGGACCCGTCTGCCCGGCTGCCACATCTGGTCAAAGCGATTACACCATCGCTGAGGATTGTTTAAATCTCAACATCTGGAGTGCTGCAAACTCATCAAGCGCAAAGCTTCCGGTTGTTATGTGGAGCTATCCGGCAGAATCGACAGCTGCAGATGCTCTATTCAACGGCGGCGGCATGGCTGACAAAGGGGTTGTGTTTGTCAACTACAACTACCGCACTGGCTCGTTCGGTTGGTTGTCTCACCCACAGCTCTCGCAAGAGTTTGCAGCAAGCCCCGGCCACAATAGCTCCGGGAACTGGGGCTTGTTGGATCAGTTCGCGGCGCTGAAGTGGATTCGTGCAAATATTGCAGATTTCGGAGGTGATCCAGACCACATTACCGTGATGGGACAATCTGCGGGCTCCGCTGCAACATATCATATTGTGAATAGTCCGCTCACCGAAGGATTGATAGTGGGAGCTATCATTGAAAGCGGTGTACGTGACCCTCACGACCCCCTGGCCAGCACCGTCGCAGAGGGCTACATCAGTCTCGAGGAAAGTCTGGAACAGGGAATCAAGTTTCTCGACTACCTCAACGTGAGCACTATCGCGGAAGCACGCGCGCTGCCTTATGCAGATCTAGTCACCAGCTTGGCGACTCTTGGAAGCACGAGCGAGTGGACATTCACAGCCTGCCTGGATTATTACGCCATCCCTAGCACATACTATGATTCTCTGGTCCACGGAGCCGCAAATCAAGTCCCTGTATTGACAGGAAATACCAAGGACGAGAGCGGTGCGACTTACGGATTGACCATTACCCTTGAGGAGTATTACGCCGACTTGAACGAGACATATAATGGCACATGGATCCAACGTTTCTTGGACCTCTATCCAGCAAACAACTCCATCACGGCCTCTGGGGCGTACAATTCCCAATGGACGGACCGTTCTAAAGTCGGCACGTACCTTTGGACTCAGCTATGGAAGAACGCATCTAATCAAACCGTGTACAATTACTTCTGGAACCACGCACCTCCAGGACAGACCCAGGGCGCATACCACGAATCTGAGATCAATTACGTCCTGAACAATTTATACGACACTGATCTTCCCTGGGCGTCGAATGACTACAAGATCGCCGCAACGATGAATAGTTACTGGGTAAATTTCATCAAGACTGGAAACCCCAACGGTCCAGGTCTTGTGCACTGGCCTGCTTGTGGGACCAACGCCTCTGTTCAAGTGGTCGGCAATGAGTTTGAGCAAGCTACTGTCGCTGATCCCGCGAAGGTGAAGCTTTACGAAGAGTATTTTGCAGGCTTGAAGGTTTATTAGACAGCGCACCCAATCGTGCTTGTTCGGGTCTCTACTGCTACAGAGATGTGTACCCTGCCGTCCGACCAGCAATCTCAGGGGGTGTTGCGGGCCTGCAGCTTCATAGATTAGATAGACGAAGCGCAACTGAAATGCGGGAATGTTCACAGCAACGCTTTTCTCTGCTCATTTTGTACAGTAACTCCTTTTCACGGCACATTTCTGCACCTCAGCCTTCTCCTGCGGTAGTCTGTCCAGGGACGAAAGTATCGCGATGCCCTTGAATTTTTTATTGACAGGGTCAATCATGCATCACTGAGGAACACTACAAATTGAGAGAGGGGATACGAGCAAGGGCAGAAAGGACATGAGGCTTGCACGAAGAGCTGTGGTGTAGCCAGAGCGAGCAAATGCATACAAGTAAGCCTGCTGGCCAGACGATCTACTAGCAGAGTGTGGCCAGAATAAGAGAGAGTTTCGTGAGCATTGTCTGCCTGTAAAAGATGTTCGATGATGCTAAACACGATACCCGGAGGTGCGTGGTCGCACTGCTACACATACCAAATCAATTCGGTTGCCATACAACAATGCGTTTGGGTTGTGTCTTATCTGCACTCTGTCCGTCGGCAACCGTTCTCATACCTAGCCCACGCAACTCTCTGGGTCTAATAAGGAGCCTGACGAGCAAAATACTCCTCAATGAACGCAGCGTGACCGGGCTTAGCGAGAGGAACGTTCCCGAATGCGTTGCCCAGTTCGAACACGACCTGGGTCCCATTACGATCAACTGGCGCCCAGTAAGGTAGGGTCTCTCGAGCAGTGCTGCCCTTATCCAATCCATCATTGTTAGGGTCCAGAGTCTTTGCGAAATTGGACCAGTACCCGGACATCTTAGCCGCGATTTCGTAGTCAACCTCTGAGAAGGGGTATTGATCCGCATTGGCATAGAGTGCATTCAGAGCGTACATGATTTCTGATTGGTGGAATGCACCTTGCGACTGGCCGGGTGGTTCGTGTGTCCAGAAGTAGGTATAGAATGGAGAGGTGGCCGATTTGTACCAGTCTCTGGCAAAGAGCCAGGATCCAACGAGAGATGTGTCTATTGCCGCTTGGTTCCATTGGTCATTCGCAAGAGTGTCGTTGTCGTTCGTCGGATAGAATTTTGTAAAGTTGCCATATAGACTGCCATATTTCAGCTGGTTGTAGTACTTGAACTGAGCGAGGGTGTAATTTGTGGAGGTCGCCGCGCCAGACTCGTCAAGTGTATTGCCCGTAATTACGGGCACATCATTCGCAGGGCCGTCGATCAATTGTTGCATGTACGTCTTTGGCAGCACATAATCGTCCAGTACAGGCTTGAAAATGAGCGGATACATAGCTGACAAGGCAGTGACCCACCAGATCGAAGAGTTACCAACCCGATCGCCGGATCCGATCAATAGCTCATCGAGCGAGAGCTTGCGCAATTCAGCAATTGATGTGACGTTGTGGTAGAAAGTGTACTTCTGTCCATTCAGTAGAGCATCCTCCATGGTAACATAGGAGGTGGCGAGGTCTGCCAAGAGAGTGTCCTTGGGATAGCGAATTCCAGACTCGGAAATACCACCGTGAAAGTAGCCAGAGAAGAGCTTGCTGTTCACCGCATGATAGACCTGTGACGAGCCAAAGGACTGGCCTGCAATAGTAACGCGATTAGGATCCCCACCAAAGTTGGCAATGTTCGTCGTGATCCACTTCAGAACTGCAAGCTGGTCGAGCACACCGTAGTTGCCACTTGTGTAATAGCCTGTCCGCTCGAACCCTTCCTGATTTAGGTCTGGATGTGCCAAATACCCGAAGGCATCGTCACGACGATTAAAGGTGATGAGGATGACATCCTTGAGAGCCATACCGCCACCGTACCACCAAGTACTGTCGCTGGTCTCCCCCGAGCCCTGGTTCCAAAGCATGACTGGAAGCCTGGCATCCTTCGTACCGGCATTGGTCCATATGTTTATGGTCAAGCAGTCTTCACTAACAGACGAGGAAGCACTGAACCCGCTGTCTGATGTTGGACATACCGGACCAAACTCGGAAGCTTTCAGGGTCGTATTCCATGGCACTGGTGGTTGTGCAGGCTTCCACCGCTCCTGGTATGCTGTGTCCGCGCCGTAAGGAACCCCTAGGAACGCCGTCACGTTGGAGCTTGTTAGGTTGAAGTAGGTTGCAAGCGTGCTTTCGTTGAAGTACTTGAAGCCTTCGACAGGGCAGTATTGCGTCTCGATTGTTTGGTTCCATAGCTGCGCTTCGACACCTGCGAGTGCGAGCGCAACGAAAGTGGTGATCCGAGCCATGTTGCTGGCAAAAAAGAAAGACAACACCGGGTCTGGGTTGGCTTAAATGCCATTGCGCTGTTTAGCCATATATTGAAGCCAGGGGTGTCTGCAACAGTGGAAGGTCCATCTCCGCCACATTGATTCGCGTCGTCTCCAATGTCAATGGCACATATGGACGATCAGTGGCCTCGATGGTGGGCGAGCAGCCGCTGGTCGAGGACAAGTCCGTGTATACAGCGAGGCGCGGCCCCCGTTTCTGAGTACTGCGCCCACCCCAACACGCGACAAGTCTAACCACGACCGAGTTTCGTCCATAGGGGGCACCGGAAGACACATCAGCTCATGTCATCGATTCGAAGTGAGGAGACGTCGTGGACAATGAAGTCCAGCTTTAACTCCGAAGCCTTCTCGTACGGGACGCGGAATGTTATTAGCGTTAGTTCGTATTGTATATACTAATTACTGCATAAAATTGAAATAGCTCGCCTATTAAGGTAGCCCCTTTTATATATATACGCTATAATATTATATCTATTACTAACTTATAAAAATAATAAATATTATATTTAATAAAACTAATAATATCTATAGAGAAAACTAAGTATACAAAGTATATAGAGTAACCTTTAGGACAGTAGATATTGTAGTAATATATATTAAGAGAGTAGATAGAGAAATCTAAAAACCGGCAATTAAGAACCCTCTTTGCAACTTTAGCCCTCCTTAGTTCCCCGTAGCCACGCGAGGTCAACGGTCAGCCAAAATTGCCGGGACGACAGTGGCAGGCTTTTCGCTTCAGTTCTTCATCCCACAAACAACGGTCTCCCGAGATCTCTTTCGGTGCCGACATGCCATCTCGCGCCAGAGAACAGCTTTCCGCGTATCTGGCCCTCTACCAGCAAGAACGTGGCCTGCATAGACTCTCGTCTCGCATGAGTAAGTGCCCCAAGAGCCCCTCGCCAACGCAAGGAATCACGGGCCGCGAGTTTGGACAAGGCCTGCATTGGCAACCGAGACGGCTCGCGTTGATGCATAACGCACCGGGCGTTATTGGAGGATGATAGGGCAGTGTGGGGCCTGTTGGTTGTGCTATATCTCGGCATCACGAAAGAACTGTAGGTGTTGTTGAGTCTCTCCTCCTTCAGTACGACTCCCTTTCGACGCTCTACCTGTTGACGGGTAATTCGAGCTCGTCGCCATGGCCTACAACTTGCTGCTCACCTTGCCGGTCGTCGTCCTAGGTTCCCTGCTCAGTCTGATCATCTACCGCTTATATTTGCATCCGCTCGCGAAATTCCCTGGGCCCAAACTCGCAGCGTTGACCAAGTGGTACGAAGCATACTATGAGATTATCTTGAACGGCAAATATTCCTTCCATATCGAGGACTTGCACCGAAAGTATGGCCCAATAATTCGCATTACGCCAGATGAGATCCATATCCAGGATCCGCCATTTTGGGAGACGCTCTACGTCAAGCACAACAAGAGCAGCAAGTATGAGGTCAGTGATAATTCCATCTGCGTAAGAAAGGTCCTTACACTGACATTTCACAGTGGACGGCAGGCAGATTCGGCAACTCAGGCTCGGTCTTCACGACATCCGATCCCACTCTACACAAGATCAGAAGGATTCCTCTAAACTACATGTTCTCCCGCAAAGCAATCCTCGGCTTTGAATCCGCCGTTCAAAACAAAATGGACATCATGACCAACGGCCTCAAACGCTTCCACGAAACTGGCGCCGTCTGCAAGATCTCTGAGGCCTATTCTGCGTTCGCCGGCGACGTTGTAACACAATATTCCTTCGGCTTCGACTACGACCACCTCAGCCTCGAAGGCTTCACCGATTCTTTCCACGACGCCTTCATGGCCGTCAGCGCCTTCGGCCACGTAGCTCTCCAATTCCCCTGGATGCACGGCCTGTTAAACAGCCTTCCGGACTCCTGGAACAAAGCCATGAACCCTCCCCTCGCCAAACTGCTCGACCTCCAAAAAGACCTCCGCGCCAAAATCGCCGGCGTCGGAAAAGGCCTCCAAGCCGACGAGAAACCCCCAGAGCATCCCACCATCTTCCATTCCCTCCTCCAATCCGACCTCCCCCCAGCCGAGAAATCCAACCTCCGCCTCGCAGAAGAAGCCCAACTAATCCTCGGCGCCGGCATCGAAACCACCGCCTGGGCCCTCTGCCAAGCGACATACTACATCCTCTCCGACTCCACCATTCACCAGAAACTCAAGACCGAACTCAAACAAGCCATTCCGGATATCTCCAAGCCCGACGCCTTCGCCTACGCGAATCTCGAGAACCTGCCGTATCTGCGAGGCTGCATCAAGGAAGGCATCCGCCTTGGCCTCAGCGTCTCCGCACGAAACCCTCGCGTTCTCACCGAACCTCTGGTCTGGCGCGAATGGGTCGTACCCGCAGGAACGCCCATCTCGATGACCATCGCTGACGTGCACCTCAATGACGACTACTTCCCCTCCGCGTCAGCCTTCAAACCCGAGCGCTGGGTGGGTGAATCGCCCAAAGCTCCCGATGGATCACCCTTAGAAAGATACTTCGTCGCGTTCGGGAAAGGACCGAGGTCGTGTCTGGGGATTAATCTGGCGTGGATGGAGTTCTTCATGATGGTGGGGAGGTTGTTCAGACAGTTTAAGTTGGAGCTTTATGGGACTGACGAGAGCGATGTCAAATTGGCGCATGACTTCTTTTTGCCGAGTCCGAGGTTGGATTCCAAGGGGATTAGGGTGAGGGTTTTGGGGGTTGAGAGGTGATGATGAGTCGTTCGGGGATTTGCATTCTTCTACTGAAGCGTTCGGTTTTGTGGTTTGTGGATATTTCTTGCATGAACAGTGATTTCAAATGACAGGGAGATATGACAGGAAGATGAAAATGAAAGTGAAGACGCATTGTGCCAAACGTGCCCTCATAGGAGACAATCCATTCCAATACATCTGATATCATCAACTCATACCCATACCAATCCTACTGCTCAGCAGCATGTCCTATCACTCCCCATCCTCCCACGCCAAATTCCACTCCGGCCGTCCATACCTCCACTCATGAAACGGCACCTCTCCAGGCATCTCCGTGCCATCACTAAGCCTCAGCCGCGGAAAATGGTCGTCCGCCCAGATATACTTGTATCCAGGCCTTGGCGAAGCGCCAAAGTTCTGAGATTGGGGGTTGTGCCGATTTGAAGGGCCTGGTTGATTGCGAGCAGTGGTGTTGGTCCGTAGATGGGCTGCGTTGGGGTCATAGGCTGCATCGTTAACGTTGTAAGGTGCGAGGCCCAGGAAGTAGCGGCCCCAGTCTGCGGCGCGGTCGAGGATGGTCTCGTTAGAGGGGGCGGTGTCGCTGGTAGAGGGTGTTGCCCGGCTCGATTCGTAGCTGGGTTGTGCAGACGACGCGACATCTTCTTGTGGCTCCTCGCCGGGCGGATGTTCAGGCACTTCGACGGCCTTCCTCAACTTCTCGGCCATGTCCTCGTTGACCAGGACGAGAGCACCGCTGTGCCAGCCGGCAGCGCTCACACTAAGAGCGAAGTAGGCACCCAGTCCATCGTCTTCCTCGCCTTGGCCCCTGATTCCGAACTTCCCTTCCCAGTCGCGACCTTCCTGCTCGATCCATTCGCTAACCTCACCCTGAGCGTTCGGCCCAGGACTGCCAATCGCCATTCTCACTCTTGCAGCACCCTCCTGTGGATCAGCGCCTCCTGATGTGATGAAACTGATCCATTCCTGTTTCTCCTTCTCGAACCATACTCTTCGTCCTTCAGTATAGGCGTGAGGTACGAGGTGGCCGTCTCCGCCGATGCCACGATTGCGGATGCCACGCAGACGGCCCTCCGGGACACCATGGCCACCTAGGCCTAGAGCACCGCAGCTTTGAGGCTCGTACCCATAGCTGGTGATTTCTCCTGTGGAATGTAGTGCATGGAAGTGATAGTCTCCGAACGCCAGAGATATGACCTGCTTGTTCTGCAACGCTGGGATCCGCGTGAATAGCCTGCGGTTTGTGTGCTGGTTGGTGAGGAGCGGCATGACGCGGTCTTGCTCGCTCGTCAGGACATCGCCAGCCTGTGACATGTCAGCAATGTTACTCTTTGGACATATGACAGTGCTCACCTTCGTAAAAACCGCAAAGTTACGGAAAGATCCCTGAATATCAGTCACGAACGATGCCTCCGCGTTAGCTTCTCCTCCGGCTGGTATTGAAAGCTCTACGGGATCGCTGACTGTTTGTGCTGTGTCTGTCCAGGTGATGAGAGCCGCAAAGACCTTGCCGAGCGAGGTATTGAACAAGATCGAGTCCTCCAGCACGATAAAGCTCTGTACCTCACCCACGTCTTCTCCCTCAGAACTACCTTCGGCTGTCTTGCGATTCTGGGACTCGACATATCTTGTTCTGGGAACGACTGTACTCTCCAAGACAAGAGCCGCATCTGAAGTATCGCACTCCTCAGGGCTCAACTGGAGTGGCTCCCACACAACAATACCACTGCCTTCTATCAATGCAACGCTCTTGTTCCAGCCAGCAACAACTTTTTTGACAACCCCAGTTCCACGTTCTCGTCCGTCTTCTGTGAGGCTGTGGTGGACGAATTTCACGTGCATCCCTGGAAGCTCAATGTCCTGCCAGCTCCAAATCCTACCAGTGTCGCTCAATGCTAGGACGTGTGATCTCCCTGAAGAGAATTGCTTGATGGCTGTCACGGGATCGTATCTGTCTTTCGGTTGCGGCATGCCTGACGGAAATCGTAGCGCCGTGGGCTGCCTCTTGGGCTGTTGCATATATGGCGGCCTACGCTGATTGAACTGCAGCCCATCAAGCACACCACAAGTGTAGAGTGCGCCTTTGCTCGTAAGCAACGATGTGCTCCAACCTCCGCACTGCATGTCTGATATAATCCCCAGCTGCTCAGTGCCTTCCATCTCGCCCGGGCAACTGATATGCCTCGACCTTCTCATTACCGGTCTTCTCTGACCAGGCAAGTTCGGCATGTCGAATGACTGGCCTAGACAGCCTTTGTCGTCGTTCCCCCAAGAAAAAATCTTGGATTGTGTCCTCATGCGTTTGTAGAGCCTCTTCCATCTACGACCATCGTTTTGAACCACAGGTTGGTTCGGCACGCGGAACTGATGGCGCACGAGATCACTCCAATACATGGCATCTTCGACAAAGTCCGGATTGTGCAGCGCTCTGCAGGTCGAGGTCAGGCTAAGGAAGCTCGCCGCGTCGAGGTAGGGGAATATGAGGAGCAATAGGTCGACGGGGAGGTCGAGCAGGGTCACGGACGACCCGTTCGAAGACATTGTGATGTCAGTCGCGGGTTGTGGTGGATTTTGGTGGACGGTGGTTGTTTAGATGCAGGCCATGCTGTAGGGAGTGAAGGAGGAGATGAGGCGCGTCCTGGCTGCTCATTCACAACCTTGAATTGTCCCAGGTGTTCGCATGTGATCGGCTGACGTCACTTGACGCCTGAGGCACCGACATTCTTGAACGTCACCTCACCTAACGATTGTGACTCTTCCCATCTCCGTCCTTCAACATTTTGCAGGCGCCATCTCTCAATGCGACGCTCCAGTCTCATTGCAAAGCCTGAGGAATTGATGCACACTAGTGGAGAGATTCACGTTGGCCATCACCTCGCGAAGGACCGCGAGACTGTTACAGCACCATGTATCGATGCCGTGTGCGTCTCACAGCCCGGTCTCAACACCGCCAGCCCGGAGCGAATGACTGAGTGCAGGGTACGCAATTGAAAATGCTGCTGGGATACATTCAGGCTCATAGCCATGTTGTTGGTGGGCGGTGTCCACAAGTCTTTGAGGGATGATTGTGGCTGTGACTCTGTCTCCACTGACAACGCTACTGCCTTTACATGATTTATAGCCTTCTCTTGAAGCAGCCTCCAGGTAGTTATATGCCACATTCGAAAGTCCTAACATGACAGAAATATACGAGATCGATCTTTGTTCTTACATAGATTGCCTTGAAGACACTCGACTTCTCGTCTCTCAGGTGGATCCTATCGCTGCGGTCCATCCCTTTGAAATATTAACAAATGTCGAAGACCTTGTTCGCAACATCAAGAGTCATGAGTCAGATCAGGATATCACTGCCCGAGCACGGAGAGCGATTTCGCAGAGCCTGCGCGCAGCACAAGGTCATTCCACTGGATATCCTTTCATGGCAACGGCTAAGTTACGCGGAACTCATTTCAGCCTCATCATCCACGATCTTAATGAGGACACTTTACATCAAGGCGGGATTACGATACAAACGATGAACCTATTTGACTTGGTCAAGAATCACAGCTCGAACTCTGGCTTCCTGGACTACATACTGGCGAATCGGACTGAGATTATCAAGGTTGCTAAAGACTTCCTGACCCGATTTCAATCACTTCATCCATCCGTCTCAGGAGTCTGGAAGCAACATCCTATTGTGCTGGCGGGGGTCAGTAACCCAAGACAATTCTATGCCATGACCGAAGTCCGGTCTCCAGGGTTCCTCATCCATTCACTCAAGATCAACAATGAATGGCAGAGCCTTTCTGAGTACTACCATATCACTATCAAGCGAGCATCGAATATCTACACTGTCGCAAATACTCACAGTACTCCATGGATATTTCTTCACACTGAAGATGGGGGACTGGATTTCATGGAGAAAGCGAGAAGACAAGCTCGCGACCTGGCGGTAAAAGACAAGCTATACAGAGCGACATCAGGGATTTTCTTCACTCCAGTACCACCTTCTGGGTTGCCAACCGACAAGAGGTTTTGGTTCAAGCAGCCTGCTCATGAAACACTCCTTCCCGAGGCGTACAACTGGGTACGCCAGGAATCGGATCGTCGGGCGCCGCTGCAAGATCAATTGAGGGAAGAAGCACAGGCTTTTGCAATTGGATTCTGCTCTGGGGAAAGACTTCAGAGGGCATGGGACGCCGTTACTCCAAACGATCGTCACGAAGATATTTTTAGGCGTGACACCATTGCACCTTTCATGGATGAACTGCATCGCCTTGAATGGGAAGAACTTGGGGATGATATATGGACCGAGATGGACTGGACTAAAGCCTTTCCTAGAATTGATCGAATTGCAAAAGCATGGGCTCTTGCTAAGATTCAGGCCCAGCCAAGACATGAAGGCTGCGACGATCAGGTATATTCCATGGACGAATATACTGCGCTGGAAGCAACACAAGAGTTGAGGCAGGCCAGTTCTGATTAAGCTTGGTCAGAATGGCATCAAATTTCAGGACAGGAATCATTAAACTCTACACATTCGACCTCTTGAGTTTATCTACAAGATCTTAGCCAAATACTCCATGGCGTAGTTGGAGCAAAGCATGTGAGTGTAAAGCGGCCCCTTTTGCATTCGCGAGCCTGCACACAGTGTGCACATGCAAAGTCTTCCGCTCACACTCTCGAAGGTTCACATGCAAGGCTAGACTGCCTTATATTTAAGCCACCATTCTTCCCCTCTAAAAGCTTTCTCAAATGCAACAACCACCATGTTCTTGCTTACCTATTCGTACCAGAACTATTGGATGTGACAGACAAGGTGACAAGTTGGCCTGCTTCATCTTTATCTCAGCAGTCTTCGACGAGCAGCATACACGACTTCTCACTCCCACGGTATTACGACGAGACCATTCATCTGCAGGCCATCACATGCGCCGACAGTAACAACTATCATACGCCGAGGAAGACGCTACATATTCGATCGCCCTGGTTGCACAACAGCAGTCTCTCTGCGAGCCCTCGACCAGTCTGGCCTGCCATGGATCTACTCAAATGCATCGCTATGGCGATATTCCTGGGACATGCTGCAGCTTCTCCGGTTTCTGTAACGGCTATCGTTACAGTCATCGAGACATTCTCAAAAATACCCGCCTCCGCCAGCCCATCCGCGATACCGAGCAATTCGCCAGTCAACATGCTGCTGCCCGCTGTGACTCCAGTCAATCATGCCATCATTACTAACCCGAACACACGGACATATCCATCCACCGAAACTACGAATCCGGTGACCTGCGAGCTTCTACCATGTACTACTACAGCCTTCTGGCACTACAGTCCGATCAACAGGGAGGGATGTCGTTCGTTGACGAACATGCTGTACTGCGACTACTTCAGCACTGTTTCGACTACTTGTCTCGATCAAAACCACTTACCAGACTGCTTATACGTAAGTTGAAATCAGGGATACTTTCCGAAGACTCTATATTGGAGCTGTCTGGCGTCCTTCCAAGACCAATAGGATTCCCGAGCTAACTGATCATAGTCTTCCACGATCTTCCCATTTGTGTCAGAGACAACGAAATACGGCTGGCTCCGGAACACGGTTGAGCCTGTGTACGCAACAACATCGACATGCGTATCGCTAGATCCCCAACGAGCCGCCTTCCCGCAAGGCGAGCTTTCCTGCCACTCTTACTGCAAATACAGTTCATCAGAGGTCCGCTGCTGGCCAGGCGACGGCCATTGTCAGACTAGCACCTCAACGACAACAACATGCGTGGAAAGCCTGCCCTCATGCCTCTGGTACAACCAACATTGGTCGGGAGATGAGTTAGACCCAACGAGTGTTTGCGTGCCACCAAAGACACCGACATCTGGAGGCTGCTCCTGGCTCACTTACCAATCACCTTACTATTGGAAAACAGAGACGTGGCCAGTCACATCGACCTGTCTCTATGCTGATGCGATTCCATCGTGTATCTATACCTATGGTGACAAGTGTGTTCCTCTGCAGGAAGCTTCGACCAAAGGTCCACCTTCTTCCAAATCAGGACCAACTAGTACAGTTGAGGTGATCCCTACTGAGACCAAGAGCAGCGTTACTCTCAGTGCGGCGCCAGCGGGGCGAGGAGAAGGGGGCTGTACTTGGAGAATGTAAGTCCAACAACTTGCGCAGCCGGGTGACGCGGCCATTTGGAAGATATGAGTGAACTGATCTTTTTGTAGACCGGAAGCACACATCGATCATCGCGAGTGTTGGATCAAGGACACCGAGGTGGATGAGTGGATGCCTGCCACACGAAGCTCGAACGGATGTTCGTGGTTCACTTCATTCGCGACCAAGACAAGCGCTGGCAAGACGACCATCTCTCTCACTTCAACCTGCAAACCGACGCCCACGGTAACCTGGTCTTTGACCACCGTGCTCACAGAGACGATGGTGACTTTCGGATCAACATCGTCGACTATGACTAAAAAGACGATGACACGTCCGGTAACGTCTGGAAAGCCTTCAGCTACTGCGAGTGCGAGACGCGGAGATTCTCAAATCCACATCGATCTGGATAGCAGCATCCTCGACCAAGGTTTGAAAGATGCAAACAATCTATGTGCTCATCGCGAGCCCATTGACGGCCGAAGATTGAACTGTGACCTGATGCCTCAGTGGGCGAGGGTGGAGTTCGAGCAGCTGATAGAAGAGCATCTCACCAACCGCATCAACGACAACGCCCTGGAGTTCACGCGAAATGGCTACATGGATCAGTGGATATTTGACAACGCCACGCTGAGGAACAAATTCATCACATACGGAGCAGGGCGCCAAATGATCTACAACATCACACACGCTCTTGCTTTGGAAGAGAATTTCATTATCGAGCCTGATGTCATGATTGAGATCAACCTGGAGATGAGGGAAGACTATCCTCAGGCGGTTGACGACGACGAAGAAGATACTCAGGAGGAAGCACCTCGCTACAAGCTCGTCTGCGCCCTCAGCCAAGGCACACCGATGCCCAGCGAGGACGTCACCGCCATGACCAGCTACCTGGCGTCATACTTCGACAATATGTTCCCAACTCCAACAACCAAGCCAACGTGCATTCCAGTGGAAGCCGGAGGCATTGGTCAATATGTATGTCAGTGCTCGCTAGCTTCTCAGACCGGCGAGTTTCCAACAACGAGGAAGACCGTCACAGCGACCGTCAGCGGAAAGACAACTCAGAAGATCGACGTCTGTGATTACAGCAGTTGGCCGAAGACGACTGCTCCCCCTAAGACCTCAGATCCGCCGTACCCCGTACCGTCCGATCAGAAAGTGTCCACCGACGCCATGACCTGCAACGACCCTAAGTCTGCCGGTTACTACGGCGTGCAAACCGTCGCGGACATGGCCCAGGCTCTGTACCGCCAAGCCTTTTCGTCCGGACTGTACGCAAAGCCCACGGGTTCTAGCGTGAAGTATTCGGACAACTGGAATGGCTTCAAGGTCCTGAAAACAGAAGTACGGCCCTACGTTGAACCGCCACAAGCCGCAGGAGGCGCCCAGATGCAGAACAGATGGCTTGTTCTCTCGATCCAGTACCTCAAGACGGCCTGTGGGAAGGGGGAAGAGGACAAGCTCGTGGGGTTCCGGAATCCGAGTGAACTCAACATTGAGGACTTCTACGACGCTTTTGTTATGCGGTCGAACCCTTGTAAGTCATTCCATGGCCACTGTGACATTTAAGTTATGAATACTGACTTTGGATGCAGGCAACAAGAACCCAGACGACGAAGTTGGACTGGAGCAGTGGACGCCTGGCGGTACGATCAATTGGAAGTGTCTGCAGTGGAAACTACACAGTCTGGACACCCCGCCGTCGTATAAAACCGACAAACACATGCAACATTGGCTCAATCGGACTGGATCATGGAACGAGACGACGTCAGGCAGATCTTGGAATGAGACGTCCAAGGAGCGTTGGGGTGAGACGGGCTTTGAGCCTCGCTGGACTGCGAGTGCTATCGGAGTTGGATATAAAGTCTGAGGAGCAACGAGATCGCGTTGGCATCGTCGAGAGATGTCTCTTGGAGATGATACTCCAATGATAGTCCGTATAGAAGACCCCCTCCTCCCAGCGGGAATGAAACATCCTCTCAGCCGCAAGTCGCCCCTGCAAACCCCATGGGGCAATCCACAGCATGCAGTGATTGTTTCACCAAATCCCACGCTAACAAGAGCCACATGGCCAGCACGCCGATCACGTCGTGCGGTACGCAGGTCTTGGTACATCGCGACTCCTCAGCTTGGCATCGACCAAGCCGGGTGCAAGACTGGATTGTCGAGAATGGGTATGCCGTGGTCTTGGCTCTGTTCTTGGAGGAGCATTGGAGTGTTGTGACGTCGGGTTGGTATATGATTAAGTGTATGGACGCTCGTGTGCTGTTGGAGTTCAGCATTCGGTTGATTCTCCTTTTCTTTTCGTGGCGGGTTGATCTAAGGAGCTATCATGCGTCGATGCTACGGACGAGGTGCGCCTCTGAGGGCAGCGCTGTATGTTGCTTGCCTGAGTGCTTTCCTGTTCTTCGGATATGGTATGTTCAAACACGGGGCACGTCAAATTAAAGACTCTCCAGCTAATCATCCTGTCCACAGATCAAGGTGTCCTAAGCGGTCTCTTACAGAACCCCTTCTTCCGTGACCAGTTCGGCAATCCAGTCAGACTCCTCTCTCGAAGCTACAGTAGCATTCCCAAGCTGACCAATGTATCTAGAGCGATGTTATCACCGGCATCACTGTCAGCTCCTACTGTCTCGGCGCCCTCGTCGGTTGCGGTATCAATTTCTGCATCGGAGACTGGCTGGGTCGACGTCGTATGATCTGGCTAGCCATGGTGCTGATCATCATTGGCGCCGTTCTGCAGACATCCGCTTTCACTCTGGCCCACCTGATCGTTGGAAGGATCATCACTGGGTTTGGCACTGGAATTGACTCGAGTACCGTGCCAATGTATCAGTCTGAGCTTTCCAGGAAGGAGAGTCGTGGTCGTTTGGTATCGTGGGAGATTTGGTTTATCGGTAAGCTATTTGATTCCACCGCGTGGACAAGGCAGAGTTGATGGTTTTCACCAGGGGTTGGCATCGTCTTGAGCTACTGGGTCGATTATGGAATGTCTTATGTCCAAAGCGATGCAGCTTGGAGGGTGCCAATCTCTCTTCAGCTGATTTTCGCGATCATCGTTGTGTTCGTCGTCTGGGGACTACCAGAGTCTCCTCGGTAGCTAGCCAAGCGAGGTCGCGAACGAGAGGCTGCCGAAGTGATTTGTGCTGTTTTCGACCTTGCACCAGACGACCCATACGTCCAAGAAGAGATGGCAGCTATTCGAGCAGCCATTTCCCTGGAGGTTCAGGAAGGCGCTCAGAAGTACAGCGCCGTATTCAAGGACGACATCCTCAAGACGCGTCGAAGAGTATGTCTCGCTTGGTTCGGGTTGTTTATGAATCAGATGGGTGGCATCAACCTGGTCGTCTATTGTTAGTTTTACAACTCTACTGTAATGCTGGGCTTTCGCTGACCTACCCAGACATGCCAACCGTCCTCGTCCAAAATGTCGGACTGTCCAGGAATACATCCCTCCTGATCGCCGGCTTCGTGAACTTGATGTTCATCGTCGGTAACACGGCACCCGCACTAGCGCTGGATTGAATGGGTCGCCGACCAACAATGCTCTGGGGAGTCGCTGGACTCAGCTTCTGTATGATGATGATCACGATCTTGCTGAGCATAGGGAACGAGAACACCTCGTCCGCAGCCATTGCGTTCTTTTTCCTATACATGCTCGTAAGTTGCCAAGACAGTCAGTCCTAAGAAACGGCGACTAATGGCTCTTACAGATCTTCGGCGGTACTATCAATGTCGTTCCTTGGGTCTACGGGCCTGAGATTCTGCCTCTCGAGGCCCGAACTCGTGGAACTGCTATTTCCGTTTCAGCACACTGGCTGTGGAACTTCGTTAGTCAACCTTGTCACGACTTAGTTCTTATTGCTGACTTACTTGCAGTTCATCGTCATGATCACTCCTGTCCTGATCAATCGAATTGACTGGCGAACGTAAGTCAATCCCCAATGTGACTTGCTTGACCGTGCTGCTTACCACTGACTTGCAGATATATCATCTTCACTTGCACTAATGTAAGCCATCTCTCTCTATATCATGGTATCAGTAGCTAACATTCACCAGGCTGCCTTCTTCCCGGCGATATACTTCTTCTACCCTGAGACAAGTAACATATCTCTCGAGGACATCGACAAATTGTTCTTGCCGCCCGAAATGCAAGACTATGCAGAGAGGCACAACTCAGTTGGAGGCCCAACAGGGTCCGACTCAGGCAAGGCAGAAGTTGTGAACGAAGTCGAGAAGGTAGCCTAGGGAATGAGTGATAGCAAAGAATGCGCCTTTCAGTAGAGGAAATGCGAGGTGAAGATGCACTCTGTTCATTCAAATAGACCAACAGCCCTCATAGGACCACCACTCCCTTCTTTTATCTTGAGAGGGAAGCCAATGAATCTGAACCTGCCTTTGCCAACGACTTGCTCAAGATTGTCCAATCCTTCAATATGCGTGATGTTCCTCTCTCCACATGCATTGCGTGCTTGGAAGTTCGGCTCGCCTTCAGGGGCAGGGCTAACAGCCTCGACACCGAAGATTTTGCACCCCTTATCTGCAAGCCAGTACACGGCCTCGAGCGACAACCCAGGGAAGTCGTGCTGCCATCTGGGGTCACTGAACGGTATCCGCTTGTTGAAAGCCATGTAGAGAAGGACTGTATCGCCATCTTTTATCTCCTCACCAGACTTGGACAAAGCGTCTTCCATCTCTTCCACACTGATGGTAGCTTTAAGCTCGACGTGCGATAGATCGAGACATATCGCAGAGGTATAGAAGTTCTCCAATGGCATCTGATCGATGGACAAGGCTCCAGGGGTTGGATCGAAATGCCTTGGTGCATCAACGTGAGTTCCCGCATGATCTGACATGGAGATTGCATATGAGGCGGAGCGTAGGACCGTGTTGCCAGCTTGCTTGGGTTGATGGGTATCCCATGGCGTTATGATCACAGGCGGATGGAATGGGTGAGCTGGACTTCGATGGTATAGTTCTCGGCTTAAATCGACCAACTTGGGCTTCTTCTCGCTGGCCGTAGCATTGGTCCTACGAATGATTGAGGGAGCTCGGCATGTCTTGTGAGTGAAAGAACGGGCTATGATTGTCCTAGTCAACATTCTCTGTGGTTATGGAATCGTAAGTACAGTCTGGGCCTGAGGAGCACAAACAGGAAGGAAGTCATGACGAGCAGAGGCACATCGATAGGGCAGCTTGGCCGCGGATAGAACCATCTCTGTTGACAAGAGTACAAGAAGCGAGGAGCTCGAGCTGGGTGAGGTCACATTTGGCACTGGCGGTTGGGAAATTGTGACATCTTGGCCATTGTTCCCGAGACTTTACACAAACCATATCGATCGTATTTGACGACCTATTTCGGCAACTGAAGACGACCTGAATTCATCGCCATCCGCAATAATGGCGACAGCTTCGGGTTCTCGCCCAGGCCGCAGGATCATGTCGGGTGGCAAGCAGAATCTTTCTGATGGCATACGCAAAGTGTCAGATATCCCACTTCCACGGACACGAAGACAGAGCGCAGAATGGAATCCAGGCAAAGGATGAGTGCCAAAGTCACCCGGCGAGGAGGTAAGAAGTCGAGGGGAGGTTGCTCCAGGTGCAAGCAGCAGCACTTGAAATGCGACGAGCAAAGACCCGCCTGCGGCAGATGTACGCGCCTGGGTGTGACATGCCCTGGCTATTCACAGTCGCTCAAATGGTCCACAAAACACGAAGTAAACACGCCTACACCAGGCCAAGACGCTCAAGATGACGAGGACGAGCAACCTTCATATACGACGATTCAGCAAGATTCCTTGCCACAAGCAGAAACTGCGGCTTTTTTGGATTGGTCGGACCCGTCCTTTTCGCTGGATCAACTGGCTACGTCTGATCAGCAGCAGGATGATTTCACCGCGTTCGTCTTCCCTGGTCCGACATTTGAGGCATTTTCTCCCTCCAATCAGACTTCATTGGACATAGACCATCTGCTATCGACAGCCGAGCATAGTGCCACCGGGATGGAACTATCAACGACGCAGCGGCAACCTCGCCGTAATAACGCACAGTCGATGCTACGTTCTCTTGGAGCGAGGATGCCAAGGTCTGCCTATCAGGTCCACAGGTCTCTCAGAGACGAGCCATATGAACTGCTGTCGTACTACTTCAAGGTCGTGCCTCAAGTCTACTCTATGTTCGACAGTGAGCGAAACCCATTCCGATCGGCAGTGTCGAAGTCCTTCGGCCATTCACTGGCAGTCAACCTTGCTGCACAGAGCATGGCTGCCTCGTACCTCGTGGAGATCAATCCAAAATTCGCCACTATCGGAGCGAAGCTAAGACAGCAAGCGCTTGAGGCGGTACAGAACGAGGGCGGGCAAGACTTCCATGTTATCCTGGCATTGATGATGTCTGGGCCAACCGGCAATTGGCATCAACCACGAGAACTAGGATTGACGGCCTACAAGGCTCTGAGAGAGCATCTCGAAGCTATGATTGGGTCTGGCACTATCGACGACAGCTATAGCTTCTTTCAACAGGCGATGGTCCATTGGGAGATGTACCTTGCCTATGCAGCTGATCCGGAGGCCATACAACCAAGTCAGACTCTTATGCTACCTGCGCCATATCTAGCCTCTCAACAGTCCGCCCACCCCTGGACTGGAGTTGCGCCAGAGACGTCAGCACTCGTTGGATCGATTGGCAGGCTTGTGCGAAAGAACAGACTACTTTGCCTCAACCAGCAGTTTGTCACGCAATCTCATATCCAGCAGATGGCTCAAGACCTGACCACGGCGCGGGCTTTGGAGGCTCAGTTGTTAGCTTGCCAGCATCCCGACCCAGAGGACGTAGCGAGTACTGGAGACAAGTCGACTCCAACGTGGCACTTAACGGCCATTGCAGATCTTCATCGATACATTGGCCTTCTTCAGCTGTATCGTGTCTTTCCGGATCTACTATCGGATCGTCTTGCTCAAGATAGTGATGTTGATGCTCTGATTGCCGGCTCAGAACCCGTCCCAGCGACCCAAGCCCAACGAAACGGGTGGCTCACTTCATTTGCATTGGAAGGGCTCAAATTGCTCGAAAGCATCCCACCAGAATCCGGTACGAAAGATTTTCAGGCGTTCTTGCTTGTGGCTCTCGCTAGTGAACTTGCTTGCGAAACCAAACCGACATCGTCGATGGACATCATCAACCAGTCATCGTCCTTAGAAGATACACTCATCACGAAGGAGCTAGACGTAAACATCATGCGCAAATTTGTGCTCGACAGACTCCACGCCTTACTCGGAGCAATACCACCAAAACCCATCCGAGTCTGTCTCGACATCGTCAAGGAGACCTGGAGAAACATAGACAATGGGCAGCAAAATGTGTATTGGCTTGACGTTGTCATTCAAAACGGCTGGGAAACGATTCTTGCATGATCAAATGTGCAGACGACTATTTGACTCGATCGAATTGTAACATCAGCTTGCTTCCCCTCGGACCAGCGGTGTAGCCTTCATCCTGTTCAATACCTTTCGCGTCAACGATTTTGGTGGTGAAGTTGCTGTAGACCGTAGCGATCACGAGCTTCATTGCTGTCAAGGCGTCAGTATGCTTTCTAGGCTTCGTCCCGGCGACAGACTCACAGTTGGTCGCAAAGTTATTGCCCAGGCACGTCGTTCCTGCATGAAAGTCAGCGTCTTCCATATCACGCTTGAAGGAGAGGCATACCTCCACTGCTCCAGGCCCAAAACCATCGATTCATCTCACTGGTTTGCTTGTCAGAGGAGTCCAGCCATCGATCGGGAGTCCACTCCTCTGGATTTGGGAACACTTCAGGGTTTCGATGGAGTACACCCGCAGAGGAATGCACTTTGACGCCTGGCGGTATGTTGTCATAGCCCGCCAGGCTACACACAGGCGGCGGTGTCACTCGAGGCTGCCCGCCGGGGACCGGGGCCCAGCGTCGAAGGGTCTCCTGCAGAATGGCGCCCAGGAGCGGGATGTCATCCACTGCTTTGAATTCAGGCAGCTCGGCGTCCCCTTCGAGAGAGCACTTTAAAGGCGGATCAAGCTTCAAGAGCTCATCCCTGAGTTTCTTCTGCAACTCAGGATGGCGCGACATCTCGTAGAAGATATACGTCAGGGTATCACCACTAGTCTCCATGGCCGCAGCTTTGTGGTCGTACATTTCACTCGCGAGCTCCCAACGATATGGATAGTCTTCGGGAGCTCCGTCGCCGCCATCTCCACTCGCCTTGCGGAAAGCAGCGCGCTCTTGTACATATGGCGTTGGCACATCTCCCACCGGCAGTTCCTCTCCCGACGAAACCATCTCTTCAGCCAGATCGCATTTCTTCAGGATCCAATCTGCAGCCTCATGGTTTGCGATAGTGATCCACTTCGGCACGAGATGAATCCCGACCCGAAGCAAGCCTCCAACAAGACCAGAGAAGTTGTCAGACCAGAAGTACCACTGCCTGCGACCGAAGAAGGCGTCCATGTACCAGTCTCGTTCTTTGGTGTCGAGAAGGAAATTACTTCCCAGCTTCAGGCCGAATTGGAAAGCCATGAATGAGTCCATCGAATATGCGTAGCTGAGCTTGAACACGTCCACCGGCTTGCCAGCCTCTGCGCTCTTGACCAGTTGCGGGAGCAAGCGATCGAAGAGCATGTTCCGGGAAGTCACACGAAGACTGGCCGAGCTCATGATACTCGACTTGGAGTATACCGACGAGAGCATCCGCCGCCGGAGACCATGCGCCTTGTTATCCGTCATGCAAAGCATATTGACCTTGCTATACCCCCAACGTCAGCAAATGCAATCTTCACGACAATGCATTCCGCTGAGGACCATACCCATAATTCACAAACCTCCTAACATAAAACTCATCCTTCGCGAAACCACCCCCATATATCGTCTTCAAACCTCCCTCATAACAATTCACGCTCAACTCGTTCGGTGCCAACCTTACAATTGGCCCGAGTTTCTGATGCAGCCTGAGGAGTGTTTGGTTCTCGATGTTTCGCCAGCGGATGTAGAGGATCCAGAGGTTGGTGATCGGGCTTAGAGGGTTTGCAGCGGGGATTTTTGAGAGGGGGGAGAGGAAAAGGGGAAGGAGGATGTATTGATAGAGGAGGATAAAGGGGAGAATGAGTGATACGAGGTAGATTGTTGGTGTCATTGTCGGTTCGTTCGATTGTTCTTGCGATGCTGTCGCGGGAGCCTTGATGCTCTTTTTATCAATCATGGACAAGATAGGTACTCCTCGCGTGCCTTCGGTATACGCCACACATCTCCATGGCCGATGTTATGTCAGAGTAGGCTGTCCTTGTCATTTAGAGCAGTCAGCTACGGAGTCGAGGGAAGATAGCCTTCTTAGGCGTGAACACACGCTAGCTCACCGAGGCAGCTGATTACGATCGTGCATCGACATCCCCCCAATCGCGAAGCTCGACGTCAGCATATCGAGGCCGACAGAATAGGGTCAACACAATGTTAAGTCATGATCTCACGGCGGTATGTTGCTGTTAGGTTGTCCCCATTGCATCCAATTTTGATCAACAGGAACGGGCACCTGCTGCCACCAATCCATCTGCTCCATACTCTGCGCGAAATTCGCAGCGTCAGACAACTCGCCCGGATACGACTCCCACATCATGCCGTCCCAGAAGTCATTCATAGCGGCCTCGGCGTTGGGATTCGTTATCCATGGCTGTGGTTGTACGAAAGCATGATCGTGAGAAGCAAATGGAACTCCGTAGGATTCTCCTATGGGGCTGAGCAATGTGCCTTGGCTCGTCATGGTCGATTCAGGGGGTTGCACGGCTGGTACGGAGTCTTTCCTCTGCATCATCTCTTCCTGTTGTTGGTGGAGTTGAGCGTGATGCTCGCTGACATATTTCGTTGCGTCGTACAGTCGTTGGACAACATCTCTGCTCTTTCTCGCAGCTACAGACCAGCGGGTCATTCGGCCAAAGAAGTCGATAGACAGCTCGATTTCCCGTCTCCACTTGTCGACATCATCGTCACTACCAGGAATAATCGAGCCTTCACTGCCCGAAGGGGTTGCGTTGGGACTGTCTGCAGCGACGGCTGTCGGCGGCAATGCCAATACTGAGAACAGAGAGACCAACGGAACCATCACAGCCTGATACATCATCCAGACAGCGTTCCAGCCGGATATGAGCGACTCCTGCGCGGTATCGTTGATATCGGTAATCGTCTGACCAGCAACGATACGGCATCGGCCAACAGCTAATTTCTCCTCGGTAGACCTTTTGGTATACGGAGTCCTCTTCAGGGCCGTTGCCAGCAGTATAGGCCGGTGCATCAAGATCCTCAAATTTTGATACCTCCAGTGCATAATCGCTCTCGGCGTCTTCAGGACCTCCGGACAGGCGGTCTTATCCCGCTCTGGTGGCTGTGAGAAATCAAAGGAGGCCTTGCTCGTCGAGGTGCTGGGTGCTTGAGGAGAGAGATGTTTGACTTCACCGTGGAAGTGTTCGTTCCTTCCATTCTGCTGGTTCCGTTCAACGACGTCTGAAAGTATGGGCGGAAGGTCATCATGCCATTTCTCCAACTCGGCGTCCAGAGCAAAAAGTTCGTCAAACCCAATCATTGAGTGGGCAGCAAGTAGATCTTGCACTTTTGTGGCAATCTTGCAAAACGCGATGTTGTGGATGATCGGCAGTAGCCTGAGTGATGCCAGGTACTGAGCATTGTTCATCTGTTCGGGTATTCGCGGTGCCAGGATAGTGATCCCGTCGCCGGTTCGCCCTAATGATGGCCGTCCAGTCGTGATGCTTGCCCAAGAGTCCAGAATGTAGAGGCTCCACCAAGTCCTCCTCCTGATCTCGACAGGTACTTCCAAGCCGCTCATGATGACAGTTCCTCCTGCAGCATTCGACCGATGAGAGTCGCTGTATTCCCTGTGAAGGCCATGTGCGGTCGCCATTCGCAATGTTGCGCCCATGACGCCGTTCGCTTCGTTTGGCCTATTCAGCCAATGCAGGTAGTATCCGCTGAGAAGTGCTGAGGCTTGCAGTACGAACAAGTTCCCACTTCCAAAGCCTTCTTGGGTCAGATGTTCCCGCGCTCGTTTGTAGAAAGCAATGTGGTCTTCATTTTCACAGGTCGAGCTGGCAAGTGCGCCCAAAGCCATAACCATGTTCAAAAGGGCCAGCCATGGAGAGTCTCTTCGGGTCCCGTACAGAAAGCTATGGCGAAAGTGGTCTTCGTCGATGAGGGGCATCAGGACGTGGATGTGGGCGAAGTATGAGTCGATGAGCCTCTCGCCCACATCGGCAGGAGGAAGATAATATGGATCCGGATCGAGGACATAAGGTGGAGGAGTAGAGCTTCTACTGGGCTCAGTACTTTCGGCAGATGTCTGCGCAATGAACGGTCGAGCGATAGGTGCCGCTTTGAAGATGACCTTCATCGCTGCGTTGATGGAAGAGATGCCAACATAGGTCGAGGCTCGGTCGACTGAGAGCGAAAGCCCGTTGACATCGTCGGAGATACCTTGAATCTTGTCTCGCAAGCGCTTTGCCTCGTCTGTCTCAGGATCCTGCTCTGGTGCTTGTTCAAGTGCTTCAAGGCTTTCTGCTCCTTCAGACTTCTGTACAGCACCCCCAAGGACCTGTACTGGATCTGGAGTATCGCCCGGCGAGGCATGCGGTGCTGGCAGAGTGACCGCAAGGTTGATGAGCCCTTCTCGGGAAAGAGAAAGGAAGTCCTCAAGTTCCTTCCCTGGGAACAGGCGGTGGAAGACAGAGTGGTACTGATCGATCTGAGTCTGCAAGTTATCGACGAGTCTTGCACGTCCGTCAGTAGGTTTCTTGCCACGAATGCCCGAATCACTCACTTTCTCGAGGGTATCACTCTCTGAGCCGGCTTCTGGTATGCGCACAGCTCTGGATGTTGGTACCATTGACACTGTCCGCAAGGCTGGCTTCCATCGCAGCGGATCTTCCGGCGACGACATTCGACGCAGGCGTTACTCGTCGATATCCTCTTCGAGTTGCCACTCGGTCGCCGGCCTTTGCCACCCTCTCCCTCGCTTCCAGTCGTTGTCGAGGCCTGAAATGTGTGATACATCGTCGCTCTCATTGGCGTCTCTCAAATCGTTTACCGCCTCAGCCGCGCAGCAGTCGCAGGAAACATGGCAAAGATATGAACTCCATCAGTGTGGTCTGACGTTTGAGTCGTTAAGGGTAGAGTCTACTAAAGTTGGGTTCTCGGGTCTCGATCCATGCCAACGCTCAGCATGCTGCAGGGCTGAGACCACATGGGCAGACAGGCAGACAAGTTGTATGGGCTCGCTAGGTGCAGACCCTGGTTGCTCTTTTATTGGAGGTGTAGTTCAGGATGCACCCCGCAGTCTTTGCCCCATCTCCCGCTCGCAAGGATGGGGGATGCGGCGGGTCTGCCGGCAAGGTTTGGCCGGTGCTGTTCGGCAAGCAGCTTGAGGCTGGGAGATCGCAGCTTGGAGACTCATACACTCGATGATACTCTCGTGAAAAGCTCGCAATGAACATGAAGGTATGCAATCAAGCGTTATGCACGACGAGTGACGACGCTTTGCCACAACAAAGATTCAGCTGTACTTCTGGTCAAGGCGCCCCAAGGTACGTCCACTTGAGCGACCTATCATTCCGCCCCAAGCCTCTGACCGTGACCACTTGTTCGTCCCCTGGAACAACGTCAATAGCACTGTCGTCGACAAGAACGCCCTCTCTTTCTTCGAATACTAGACCTTTCGTTGGCTTCCTTGCCTTAATGTTGATCTTGTCACCCGACGGGCTGACCTCCACATCGCGGTCGCTGAAGTCGAGGTACTTCAACGGTTGAGGCCAGTCGACGTCTCTGGAGACAATTTTTCCGTCCACCCAGATCCTTGCAGCTAGTACATGCGGCTCTTCAGTAGTATTGTCGATAGCACCTTGGAACATCTCGGTGGTGCCGTTCGCGAACACGACAACATCCTTCTTCACGATCTTGTCCTTGATGTCTTTGCCTGTAGCGATGCTGATGAAGCGTAACTCCACTGTTGCTGTGATGAACTTCGTTCTTGAACTGGCGACCCAGCATTCATATTGCAGGGTTTTCGCCGGCCGAGCATGCACTACACTCCAGTCGTGATGTTCTCTCTTGACTGCTACTGCCACCGGAGCAAGTACGCGTCTGACCGCGTAATAGCTTGGCTTCTTGCGTAGGAAGTAATCTACGATGCTCCAAGAGGTCACGGGCCAGCAGTCGTTCAATTGCCAAAGAAGAGCGCCTCCACAGAATCTCTTCTGACCCCATTGCTTTCGCCAACCACGGTATCCAAACATCAGAGCCTCTGCTTGGCTCAACTGCGTGAGGTGGATGAACTTTTCAAGATCTGTCTGCGTTCGGAAGTTCTCCACCAGATAAGTCGCGATCCTGCGCTCGTGCCCATCGGCCTTATTGTGGAAATCGATCATATGGCTCTGAGGATAGAGCTGTGATGGATCTGTGACATACCACTTGATGGTATCGATGTGTGGGAAGGCTTCCATGCCGAACTCGCTATTGAATCGGCCACCGAGAGTGTCGAAGATCTGATATTTCTCCTGAGTGCCATGCCAGACATTCCATTGATGCATATCACCGACAGTGGGATCGCTTGAGATCTTGCCATCACCCCAAGGCGAACCAGGATGATATGGCACGTGCGGCGTGTGCGCAGCGACAACATCTGGAAGCAACTTCTCATAGATGTATCGCGCTGGAAAATCTGTCTTCAACCAGTTCTGTGGGTCCTTGTCTTCGTAATCGTAGGTGAGCCCAAGCTGCTCCTGCACTTGGTAGTCTTCGTTGTTTCCAGCATATATAACAATCGATGGGTGGTGTCGTAGGCGTTTCGTTTGGCAGACAGCCTCTGCCTCGATCGACTTGAGGATCTCCGGGAAACATGGGTAATTACCACAACCAAACATGAAGTCCTGCCAGACTAGAACCCCGAGCTCGTCACAAGTCTCGTAGAAGATGTCCTCTTCCCAGATTCCACCACCCCAGATTCGGATCATCAGTTGGTAGCCGTCCACCATCATCTCAAGCCATTTCCTATACTTATCCTTGGTGATCCGAGGAGTGAAAGAATCAGCCGGAATCCAGTCACTACCTCCACAGAATACGTCGATGCCGTTCACTCTGAAATAGAAGGTCTTGCCAACGTCATCAGGTTCTTGAATCAGCTCAGCCTTGCGGAATGCCGTTCGTTTCGATAGGGTGTGCACAGTTTGGCCGCCATGTTTGATCGTCGCTGTTACATCGTACAGAGGTTGTTTGCCATACCCGTGTGGATACCATAGCTTGGGTTGGTCGATGGAGAAGTCGACCGTGGCTTGCCCATTGTCGTCCACCTCTGCAGCATGCGTGAAGATCGTTTCGCCATGTGTTGATGCCGAGAACTCGACCGTACTGCCTGGTTCTCCTTCTACGGATGCAGTGATGGAACCGCTGACTTTTTCGAAGCTATCGCCCAGCTTGTAGTCTATTCTGATATCTTGAATTCGAGTGTGGTACGTCTCCAGTCGTACAGGACGCCATGGACCGCACGGTGACAGAACAGGACCCCAATCCCAGCCCCAATGGTATTGTGCTTTCCGGACAGCCAATCGAGCCATGTCGCCATTGAAGCCAACCCATTTGTGCTCCGGATGGGCGTCTTTGATTTTTCGTGCTTCGGCCATTGCAGACTTGAAGTCTATCACGAGTTCAGCCTCCTTGTCGGGGTGTAAGTGGTCGGTGATGTCGACGCGGTGCATGATCCACATGTTGTCACTTTCAAGAATGACTTTGCCATTGAGCTTGACCGTCGCAAAGGTATCCAGTCCATCGAAAGCTAAGACGTGCTTGATGTCGGGTTCTGAGACGTCAATCTCAGGGAGAGCGACACGATAGGTCCAAGGTGTCTCATTGACCCATTCGCATTTCAATTCATTGAAGCCGAGGAATGGGTCCTCGATTCTGCCCCGTCAAGATCAGCTCCTTTCCGGACAAGATCAAAGGATAGGGGGACTACTTTTTGTTGTCCAGCAGATCCAAATGGACATTCGTAGGCACTTTTTTGACTGGCAGCCATTCTTCAGTATCAGTCTGCTTGAAGGACCAGCCATTGACAAGCTCGTGAACCTGCATAGCTCTGGTGGACGCCATAGCTGGGATATCTCCCATTGCTCGACGAGTCAGAACGACCAACGATTAAGTTAAGGGATTAGACGTTTCTAATGTATGCAACAAACTTTTCGCAGACGACAGGATAGGATTATAAGGCAGGGCCGCCCCCACTTGTCTGGCACGCGTCCAAGCAACACAGCAAAGCAGAGAATGGGCCGGCGCTCTACTTCCCTTGATCAAATGGGTTAAAGCAGTGTCTATCTGTGACACCGGTATCGGTATATGCGTTTGCAGACGCGACCAGCCGTCTTGGTCGCAGATACGTGAGGCAATGATGCTGCCGGAGCTGTTCCAAGTGCGTTATGAGGCACTGAGAGGAGAGGAGGTGTTGTTCCGCTCCCAAAGGAGAAAGGCGTTGATTTCTTGGCGAGACTTCGGTCAATCCTTCCGCTCACGTGTTGGCGTGCATTGATCAGTCTTCACAAAATAATGTCCGTGCTAAAAGGGATGGCGGGAAATTGTGCAGCCTAGACATTCGACATCACATCAACAACATGGACACGGAAAGAAGCATCCATTGATCAGTATCGGAGATGGAAGTCATTCGACCGGCAGGTGAGTCTCTGTATTCACTCACATACACACAAGCTCCTGCCACTAACTTCAACCCTGCAAACCTTAGGCAATAATGAGCGGCGTTGCATAGTCCGAGATGTCCTCGGACTCTACGGCTCAATCATCTCAGTCGGGACCTATCGATCGCAGAATGCAAAGCAAGACTTGTCGAAGGACACCATTTTCAAGGCATTGAAGCAATGCATTGAAGAGCTCTCTACTCTCAGCACCATCGTCAACGACTCTGAAACGGAAACGCCACAGCTGGTGAAGGCCTCGAAGATAGACTTAGAGCAGCATGTTCACTTTCTCGACCAGACCGATATCCAAGCTCTTCTCGAACAAGCCCACAACAACCCTCTAACAGAGTACGAAGCCCGACCCCAATGGCGTCTTTACATAACCCTAACAGCAGATGTCTCGTCCCCGTCCTTCCACGTGGCATTCGCAACATCCCACGCACTAGCAGACGGCACATCAGGCCTGATCTTCCACAAAACCTTCCTCGCGGCCCTACGCAACTCCTCCCAACTCTCATTCGCCGCAGGACCCGTCTTCTCACCAACAACACACCGGAGCCTCCCTCCCGCGCTCGAACAAGCCGGAGATCTGAGCATTTCCTGGTCATTCCTCGCAGGCCCTCTTCTCGAAGAATTCTTCCCAGCATGGCTGAATAGACTTCTCGGCTTCAGCAAGGATAAGCCTGGATCGAGTAAACCATGGTGCGGCGCAGCGACAAAACCCTCGGTCGAAGCATTCGTGGAAACAGCTGTCCACGTCACAGCCGTGTCACCAGAGATTTTGCTGAGCGCGTTAGCCGCCTGCAGGAAACACAACGCCCGCTTGACAGGTCTGCTCAACTACCTCACCTGCCGCGCGCTCGCTCGGAACCTCCACGTCCGCGGTCGAGAATACGCCAGATTCATCACCGAAACGGCTCTCGATCTGCGCCGCTGCTTGCCGGATGAGTATCACGAAAGCATGGGGAACTTTCCCTCGGCGATATCAGAAACGGTCGACATTCCGCTATCATCCCTGGAAGCGGGAAAGCATGAACTCGTGTCATCCGACTGGGAAGCCGTCCAGACCACGACGAAACTCCTGAGTGAAAAGTCGAGTACTCTCGCAGATCAAGCGACAGGTTTACTCAAGTTCCTGTCAAACTACCGCGAATGGACGATCAAGCAGGCCACATCGCCTATGGAGGCCTCCTTCGGCATGAGCAATCTAGGCACTTTCGACGGCAGTAGTAAAGACAACGCAGACTCAAGCTGGGAAGTAACAGACATGGTCTTCTCGCAATCCGCAGACGCAACCGGGCCTCCCTTCAATCTCAACGTGGCGTCCGGGAAGCACGGATCGCTGATGCTTGTTCTTTCGTGGATGACCGGGGTGTTGGGAGTGGAAGATGAAAGGTTGTTTGTGCAAGACGTAATGCAGGATGTCGTGGCACAGCTGCAGGCTGTTTCAGCTTGATATCCAAGCCTTGCAGCCCGCGCTGATGATGAATACAGATTTGTAGAACTAGAGAGTAAATTCTAATGTCTAGCATCAGAAAGCATCGCAAGCGCCTAAGCAGCGCTAGTAGCAACACTTTGGGCGACCGGCTCACTGCCAGCCTGAGTGCTTGCACCAGCGTCGGTCGCTTCGGTCTCAGCTGGCTCTACAGCCTTCTCATCAGTGCCACTACCCTCGTTCTTCTGCTTCTCTTCCTCTTCCTTCTTCTGCCTTTCCTCTTCCTCTCGTCGTCTTGCCGCAATCTCTTCTTCAGCTCGCTGGCGCTCTTCTTGCTCTCGAGCCCGGACGTAAGCCTCACCAACTCCTGGCCACAAGCTGGCCACAAGCAGTGCTATAGCTCGCTCAACCGGACGAATCCGCTCGCGCACCCATTGGAGGCGCTGGTCTCGAGCCTGATCCCGAGCTCGAGCATCCTCATCCAGTAGTCGCTGTGCAAGTTGTTCGGGTGTAGGCATTTGCCCAGGTCTAGCATTGGCAGCCGGAGGTTGCCCCTGCTGCTGTCCTTGCTGCTGGTTCTGGCCCTGTTGTCCTTGTTGCTGCGCGGGTGGTGCTCGTCCATCATTCATGATGCCATCCCACCATCTTCTCAGCGCGCCGCCATCGCCGAGCAAGCCCATTCGGATCATCCAGAATCCCATTCCTATGGCGAACAACGCCAAAGGACGTCTCCAACCCATGTTCGCACCTAGTAGGAAGTAGGCGAAGATGAGCACTCGGAGAAGCAGCCATAGATGTCCCATAATAGGTCCCAGAGGGCCGAGTGGGTCTTGTTGAGCAGCTTGGCCCTGCACTTGTGCTTGTAGCTGCTGGCCTCCTTCACCTTGGTGTTGAGCTGCTTGTTGATTCGGCTGGGCTGCGGTGTTAGTTGCATTTCCATTGGAGGCACCGGTTGGTACTGTTGGAGTGGGCTGTAAAGTGGCACTTCCGCCCGAAGGCATCTGAACGGTATACAGGCCGTGCTGGGGAGAGTAGAGAAGAGCTTGCGGGCCACTGGGCGAGGACAAGAGGTAACATGTGACGTCTTGTGAGCTCGGATTCGGAGCCTGATGCTGCGTTTGCCGTATCTGCTGCGCTCGTTGCTGCCAACTTGGTTGGGCTTCGAAAGGTGACCTCGGGGGCAAACGCCCGTTTGGAGGAATGGGAGGGACTGGCGAGTTTGATCTTGCTCGATTGTTGCCAACTCGGAAAGGATCGATGTAGTCATTGACACTGCGCGATATCCTCTCAAGGGACTGCAATTGCGCTTGCTGTGATTCTGTAATGGTAGCGGTGTTGCGTAATTCGTCGATGAGTCGTTGCATTTCGGTCATGTTCTCTCTCGCCTGGTCCAAAGCTGAGCGACCATTTGCGTTGGCCTGTGGAGTTGGTACTCCTTGCGCAGGCAAGTGAGGTAGATTAGGGAAACCCAGTGGTCTTTGCTGCGTTTGTAAGGCAGGATTGGGAATGCGAACGGTCTGATGGATCCTGACCTGCACGTCATGGCCGTGGGCATTCTGATGAGTGGTGACTCTCGGTGGTGGTTGTTGTGACTGTGCTGCTCCATTGTTTTGTTCATTCTGAGTTTGGCTGTCTTGCGGAGTGCCATTTTCCACGTTTTGTGGCACTGCCGCGTGCTGATTGTTGACATGTGCTGGTTGCTGGTGGCCCTGAGCATGAAAGTGCTGCGCCGGCATGCCATTTCCTGGCGGGAATATTCCAGGCATGTGACCTGCGAAAGGTTGCATCCCAAGCGGCATCATGGGCTGATGGAAACCTTGATTCTGGAACATAGGAGCATGCAGTCGTTGTTGAGCGAACATCGCGGCCTGTTGCTGCAGCATTTGTTGCTGAACAGCCTGCTGGTGCAACTGATGATGAAGCTGCTGTGGATTCGGCATTTGTGGAAGAGCCGCATTCTGTGCCGGTTGTGGTGGTGCTGCTGCAGTTGGAGGACCTGCTGCAGGCTGAGCAGCAGCGGCAGGGCTTGCAGACCTGCCTGGCGTTCTCATGCCCGTACGATGCGGGACAGGATTTACATTCGCACCATCGCCTTTAACCAGAAGGTGTATCACATACTCTGTCTGTGACGGGTCCCTTCGAATGTTCAACGCATCGGCTACCGTTTGATCGTTGTCCACGAGTGCTCGTCCGCCGTACAGTAATCGTTGTCGCTCGGGTGTTGGACTTGATGGAATCGCCTCTTGGATCCGTTCTCTTATTTGCCCGACCTTGGATGCAACCGCAATATCTGACCCCAGCGTGAATTCATCAGCGCCGCCTGGTACGTGTCCTGGAGGGACCTTGACGCGTAGTGTGATCGATGTAGGAGGTTCTGGTGGTGGTGCCATGGTCGCAATTAGGCGTTCGCTGAATTGAGGTGCTATCTGATCATCGGTCGCATCGATATGGCGCTTGTCGTTTGCAAAAATGCAAATAGAGATGAAGGCGTTGATTTGTAGACAGCTGTTCTAGAAATGGAGGAGCTGCCACGCTGCCGAACCGACGGCTCCAAGATGACGAAGCTTAATTTAGCCCCTGCACCGGCACGCCCCGAGCCCCGCGCCGATTAGCGAATCGCGCCAACGTCAAGCCAGCCCAAAATCTTTTGACGACTTCTCAAAATTCAAAGCTCGAAGATCAACTGCACACGCTTTTCTGTTACATCCACTCCAGACGTCTTGGGCAATCAGATATCTGCATCCCGAGTTCACAGTCACCGAAAATGGCAAAGCGCGCTGCTGAAGACAATGAGCCGCAAACGCTCAAGGCCGGCGAACGTCCTGTGGCGGACAGTGGTCTGGCCGAGGGAGAAGAATTTGAGGATGAATTCGAGGACGAATTTGAGAGCGAGGACGAGATTCTGGAAGCTGGTGTAGATGGCAGGCCCGATGAGGAGCGGGAAGCCGAAGAGAAGGCAGCAGGTAATAATTCCATTCTCCATTTCCACGACAGATATACTAATCCTTAAACAGGCGCTATGGATGTTGACCAAGAGACATTCATCCCCGGACGACACAAGCTAGACGCAGGACAGACATTGGCCCCGGACCTCTCAACATACGAAATGCTGCACACTCTGGAACCAACATGGCCCTGCCTTTCGTTCGACATCGTCAAGGACAACCTCGGCGACGATCGCAAGTCATATCCCGCCACTGTCTACGCAGTAGCAGGAACCCAGGCCGCACAAGGCCGAGAGAAAGACAACCAAATCATGGTAATGAAACTCTCCGGCCTCTCCCGCAACGACAAAGCCAACAACATCGATTCTGACGACGAAGACGACGACGACGAAGAATACACCGATCCAGTCCTCGAAACGAAATCCATTCCCCTAACCGCCACAACCAACCGCATCCGCGCCCACCAATCCCCGCAATCCAACTCCTCAACACCACCCACAACAATCACGGCCGCTATGCAAGAATCTGGCGACGTCCTCATCCACGACATAACCCCTCACCTCCAATCCTTCGACACGCCTGGCTTCCAAATCCCCCAAACGGCCTCCAAACCCCGCTCCACCATCCGCGCACATAAGAAAAACGAAGGCTACGCCCTCGACTGGTCACCCCTGGTACCCGCCGGCAAACTCCTCACAGGCGACTCCGCCGGCACCATCTTCGCTACAACCCGCACGGAGGGCGGCGGCTTCGTAACCGACACCAACGCCTTCACAGGCCACACCGGCAGCGTCGAAGAACTCCAATGGTCCCCAAACGAACGCAACGTCTTCGCCTCCGCCTCCAGCGACGGCACCGTCAAAATCTGGGACGCGCGCTCCAAATCCCGCAAATACGCCATCAGCGTCCAAGTCTCCGACTCGGACGCCAACGTCCTCTCCTGGTCCCATCAAACCCCACACCTCCTCGCCTCAGGCCACGACGACGGGACGTGGTCCGTCTGGGACCTGCGACAGTGGAAATCCCCCGATGCGGCGGCGAAGTCGAAACCTGTGGCGCATTTCAATTTTCATCTCGGACAGATTACGAGTGTGGAGTGGCATCCGACGGATGACAGTATTGTGTCCGTGTGTTCGGCGGATAACACTTTGACATTGTGGGATTTGGCCGTGGAACTGGACGACGAGGAGAGCAAGTACACGGCTGATGTGAAGGATGTGCCGCCGCAGTTGCTGTTTGTGCATTATATGGATCAGGTCAAGGAGGCGCATTGGCATCCGCAGATTCCTGGGACCGTCATGGCGACGGGGAATAGCGGATTTGGGGTGTTCAAAACAATCAGCGTTTAGGACGAGGTTTAAAGAGGACGAAAATGTCACTTGGACCATTTCGCTCATGATTGTTAAGACTTGTGTATGCCGCCTCTGAGCGCTCGCTGCAGCGCAGAAAGGCTTCCACTTCATCTTTCTCGTCTCCATATATGATCCCTTCATGCAACACATCTCTCAAAGCTCGCCTGGCACCAAAAATCGGTACCCCGTCATCAAACGCTAGTCATGCTCATCCTCAAAGTACACCTCCAGGGAGATTCGTCTGCTACAAGAACCGTCAGCCATGTTGTCCTGCTCAGGTCTGCTATATTTTAACGACTCACCTTCGGCTCACCCCCAACACTCCCACTCCACCCCTCCTGCGGCGACGCATGCCGTCTCAACATAAACATAGGTTTCCGGCCCTCCTTATCCAACTGCTTGAAAAGCAGCAGAGGCTTCTCCTCCAATCCCAGACACCGCTCCTGATCGCCATGCACAATGTACAGCGCATACTGGCGCCAGTCGTCTGTGATGTTGTAGCGTTTGAGTGCCTGCGCCAAGATCAGTCTAGTATTACTTTTCGTGCTGCATTTGATGCTACTCACCACTGGCAGAACGACCCGACAAGGATCGTCAATACTGACGCGGAAGGATTTGAAAATTTCCACTTGGGGATTGTCTTTGTCTCGACCACTGTGGGGTGTCTCGTCTTCTCGAGGACTGGGTGTTGGGGCCTGCCGTCGTGCTTTGTCTTGCTGTAGCCGTGCGGTCGACTGGTCCGTAAGTCCTGTAGAGTATCCTCCCGTTTCATCTCCGTGGCCGTAACTTCGTTGATCATGCCGTGATACATTCCCATCACGCGGGAATGAGCGATTCGGTGCTGCACCTGGCTGGTGGTATGATCCTCCTGATCCCGGTGGCTGGGCGTACGCAGGACTGGTGGGACTCAACTGCTGGCCATGTACGCTGTTTGGACTGGTTTGGCTCGTCATGCTTGCGGTCAGATGACTGCTGGCGGCCATTGCAGCCGCGGATGCTTCCAGATGTGTACCTCCATCATCCCGTACTTCCCTCGTCTGTGGTGGAGGATGTGTAGGAGATGGCTGCTTCGCGTTGTCCGCTGATTTCAAGAACAGCTTCTTGGTAGAGAACTTCCTGCTCAGCGAGCTGCCCTTGTTCTGGTTGGCCAAGTCCTGTGCCTGTCTGTTCTGATCCAATTCACGCGGGGAAGGTATTGTCCCACCTGCTGGGTCTGGTAAAGGTGTCCGCTGGTCTTTCACTAATCTCATAATCGGCAGCGTCTCTTCCCGAAGCTTCTTGTTCTCCTCTACGATCCGGTCCAGGTCCCGCTTCATCACTCGCAGCTCTGATTCCGTAGCTATGATCCGTGCATCTCGTAATCGTATCGACTCAATGATCCGTGCAATGTCGTCCTGTGTAGCATTCACATCTCCCTTCTCTCCATCTGCTGACAGAGGCACGTAGTCTTCTTCCTCGATCTTGACGCCTGCTCGCATCTTCTGTTCGTAGACGGCTTTCAGGATCGTGAGTCTGTGTCCCACGCTCGCGACGCCCAGTTCTCGTAGCTCGTCATGATGCAGTGCAGTCAGGGCCTCGCCATTGACACCCTCATCCACGAAGGTCTGCCCATACTGCTTGAATGCGGGAGAAAGTGACACGACAAAGTCGGCTGCCTCCTCCTCCGTCCATTGAATAATATTTCCCGTCGGGCTCCTGCCTTCCCTATCTGTCCAAGCTTGTGTTGTAGGCGTATCCTCTCCGTCTACCAGCGATCGTGCATCCTCAGAATCCGACGGGTGATCTGAGGAATGGTCGTCGTGGAAGTGGCTTGCAATAATGGGAGAGCTAAACACCGATCGCTCAAACTCATCGTCTGCCTCCCCATCACTGTCGTAGGTATTGTCCCCAGCCTGACGAGCGTACCTGTCCATTTTCTCGTCTATGCTCTTGTTGGCCTTGTCTGCAGTACTACTTCCGTTCCGCTGGCGAGAAAGGACGGGTGGTAGCTCTGGCGGCGGTCGGGCTGGCGCAGGCTGTTCAGTGACGCGATCGCCAAAGCTGTGGTCGATGGGCGTCGCGGCGAATTCGGTGTCGGTCGGGCTCACAGGCGAGTTGGGGTAGGAGACAGAGGTGTTCTTCTTGTACGGCACAGCGGGCAGCTGCTCATAGGAGCCACGGCCTGCGCCAGCGCTGCGAGGATGCTGTGTGCCGGCGCCAGACGCGGACAGGGATGTGCTGACGATGGAGGAGAGGTTGGGGCGATTGGGGATGTGCGATGCTCGATGCGATACTCGTGCGAGCCAGCTGCCTTTGCTTGGGAGATGCGGTGGTTGTGGTGGTTGTTGCGTGGAGTGGCCCAAGGTCTGGTCGAAGGGCTGCTGTTGTTGGCCCGCCATGGGCGGGAAGAGCCTCGTAGCCGCCGTTTCACAGGCCAGTAACAGCAGAAACACCACCCGGAATGTGCAGTCTTCTTTGACGATATCTCATAGCAGTCATGCGGGCATGTGTCAATAGGGAAGAGACGCTATCTACCATCACCCACCGCCACGCCCACCCTCTGCAGACCCCAAAGCTAGTCGAGCAGCAACAGAGTTGTGATCTGCTGCCGCGTCTGATCGTCCAGCGTTCGCTAGTTGCCTTCCGCCACCCGCCCGATGAGGAGCTAGTCAACCGTGCGCCCGCTATTGATGGACTATTTGATGGACCTCACCTCCAACAACACATGCACTCCCTTCGCAGCCAGCATCAATCAACACACCTCACAACACTCTATTGCTAACGATTACTCTTTTAACAACGACTCCTGACCAGTAGGACTACCAACTCCAATGCGCACCCCCAACCCTTCGACCCGATTCAATAAAATATCCCTGAAACCTTCAAGCCCGGAGGAAGCAACGCCATCGCACTTGCGCAGGAACCTGCTTTCGGCTCACTTATCGACACAGTACCCGACCAAAGGAAAAGAACTTCTATTTCAACACCGGGTGATTGAGTTGCTTGCCCATTGAAAAGGCTTCGATCGCAGACAGATGTCTACTGGGATGCTCTGCTCAATGTAGGTAGATCAATATATGCACCCTGGTCAACACTTCCTTTGGAGAACGCCGCGAGGCTTTGCGGAGGAGAAGCGAGGTGCAGGTGCTGTAGAGAATCACACAATCAATGAATCTCATCAGTTACGTTCTCTCTGCTTCCTGTCATGCAGACACCTCTCCACGCGCGTGAACTGACCATGCGTGGTAGCTCGGTTTAACTGACTCGTAGCAGAGACGTGTTAGACCGCTTTCGTGGGTCGGGCAGGAGTTGTCATATACCGCCAAGCTGGAGAATTCAAAACTCCAAATGAGGGTCAATGTTTCGCGAACTATAGCAGAGCGCGGTTATTAATTGCCGCTCTCCTGGGCAGGCGGCAGGGATGTGTGGTAGTGAAGATGGTTGCTTGTGACTTCGTGATATCTGATCAGTTGCAAGAGATATTCCAATGGCTCGTAGTCCATGTTCTTTCCAAATCTCTATGAAGTCGAACAAAACAGTAAAAATTGAAGCCACCTTGCAAACGGAACAGCACGACAGCTTATCCATTTGACAAAACAAAACAACACCAAAAAACGCAAAACAAGAAGACCTAATACTCGGTGTATTAGGTCGAAGACAGAAAATCCTATTTTTCATGTCTTACTTTTTTCCGCCGTTTATTCGCTTCGATTCGGTCGGTCGGTTCGTTCGTTCGTTCGATTCGGTCGTAAATTCGCAGTCCTCTCATCATGCAGTCGTGTAGCCGCCCGGACTCGAACCCTCGTCCTCCCCCATCCCATATTCCTCCCTCCAAATCCCAAATCCGACCACCTGTGCCACTCCACCCATTCCTCCAAATCCACCACTCCGCCACATCGCCGAACCAATTCGACGAGGAGCATAGTTTGGACAAACCTATAAACTGTTGAGTTGTTCTGCCGGAGTTCTTCCTCGTCAAGTTCTCGCCGCGCATTGCCTCGCCTGCTCAATGCCTCTGCGTGACATTGACCGTACGCCTCCTGTCAACCCCATCGACATCACCGCAAGTAAACGTGAGGTAATTCGCTATCCACAATAATCAGCATCAAACCACAAGCCAATTATAAGTTCAAGATATCACCACTTACGTCCACGCAACTTAAACGGCATATACCTCGTCGGATAGCAATCTTCAGGAGGCGGATACTTGCACTCCTTATACTATCCCCCACCCGCGTCAGCACACCAATTTCACACAACACAAAGTACCCTTATCGACCTACAAGACAATCCGTATCCTGCCCAATCTGCACACAACAGCGCGACCCCTCCGAATAGCGGAAACTACCAGGCATCGGCTCCGCGGGCTCTGAGCACTCGTCCGTCGTAGCGCCTGCGTCGGTCAGATGTTCGCAGTTGTGGCCGGGTTCGCCGGCTTGGAGACACCAGGACGTGTCGGTGGAGGAGCCGGAGTAGGACTTTAGTGAGGTTAGCTGGAAAAGTTTGCTTGTGTGGTAGAGGGAACGTACCCAGCTGCTGAAGTCGGGGTTGTGGTCGCAATTCTCGCCCGAGTAGAAGGTGATGTCCCAGGCGGAGACGAAGGGGGAGATGAAGAGGAGGGAGAGGGTGATGAGGTGATGCATTGTGTGAACGGGATTTATTGTCGTTGTTAAAAGGTCGAACGTGTCGATATCGAATGTGAGGGAAGAGTTCTTGGTTTTTTCGATGGTGTTCGAGGCCAGAGCAGAGTGGAGATCTATACCAATGGTAAGCAGAAATAGGAAACAATTGCTTCGTCGAGTCCGCCTTTACTGACATCAACGACTGAGCATCATTCCAAAATGCGATATTGGCAGGTGATGGGACTTGTGACGCAATGAAGTGAGCATCTTTCGATCGAGTGGTCATTTCGTCTCCACGCTGGCTTTCTAATGAAATATCAACGTCTTGCCTTGCCACAAGATCATGTATCTCACATGAGCTCGGATGGCATGAGAGGCCTCTTGGACTCAAACATCCAGATTCTCCTTCATGATATCCCTCACGGCCTTCGCCGCCATCCTCTTCCTCTGCGCCTCCGGTAACCCTTCACTCTGCTCCTTAACAGCCATCAACTTCCCCATCATCCGATTCAAATCCTCCACCTGCTCAGCCTGTTGCTGTGTCGACGACGAACTTATAAAATCCTCCGCAGCAGGATCAAACTCGTCCTCATCGTCCTCTCGATTCAGCGCAGCCTTCATCCCGAACAACTCAGCCGTCATTTCAGCCTCTTCCCTTCCAAAACCACCCATCTCATCGTCATCGTCAATATCGAAGTCCAAGTCGTCCAGATCGAGCTCGTCGTCCTCGTCTCCAGCAGCACCCCACTCGTTCGCCTCAAGAGCCTCCTTCAACCGCTCAAATCCAACCTTCTCCCCGAATTCATTCTTTCCTGTAGCACCGTATCGGATGTACTCGAATCCATACTCCATGCACTTATCCTCCTGTTCCTCCTGCACTGTCTTTCCACCCTTTTCGGGCTTGCCCTTTGGCTTAGCCACAGCCAAAAACACAACCTCACTTCCAAACGTCCCATGCCTCTCCACGACCTCTTGAATCCCCTTCATGGCACTCTCCACATCCTCACTAATTGTCCCATCTTTCGGTGTTTCAAAGCAAAAGATCCAAGCTCCGACTGCATCGACCACTTCTTTGGCTTCATCTTTGAGGAATTCGGTCTTCCACGACTCAATGTCTGGTACTTCGTCGACCCAAATGGGCACTTTGGCGGTATAGTATTGCGTCTGGACGTCCCATTCGTGTGTGAGGCCGGCGGTTGAGCCGTTAATGTCGGGTGATGGGGCGGTGCCTGTCAGGTCTTTGGAGTGTTAGCTTTCGAGGAAGTTGCAGGGAATGGCGAAGTGTACCTTTGACGATGTCGAGCGCACCGGCTTCCCGGGTGCCTAAGAGCAGGATTCTTCTCGAATGTTTGATATCCATCGCGACGATGGCTTGGTCGTGAGGTTCTACATGTTTGGTGTGTGGTGGAGAAAAGGATTCGAGACGAGGTGAGGTTTCGCGGAGCATAGCGTGCGGCGGCATCACGTGAAAGCAAAGCACTTTTTATATATTAGACACCGGAAACGTGAAGAAGGCCATGCCTGAAATAATTGAACGACTTTTGAAGCTTTTCGATTTCATGTCATCTGTGTCATTCATACAGGCAGCCTTTGGAAGCACTGGCTGCACCACACTCCATGCCCATTCCGACTATCTGCTGCCTCGTGGTATGTGCCGCTCTTCTCGAGGTCTGTCAGAAAGAGCCCTCGCTGTCTTCGCAGTGCTTGTAGAGCGAAAGCGTTTGCCAAAGCACGCTCCAACTACCGCAGCTCAGCAGCATGTGTCCAGCATCGGGCCTTCAATCCAAGCACACTGTTTTCTTTCGCCTGTTCGCCCACGTTGTAACTTGTCCTCATGCCTTCTCAGCCATCAACACCTTATCCACGTCCACCCCGTCCCGGCCCCGGCCCCCTCGCGCGATTCACCGTCGCCCGTCCTCTCGCCAAACCCACACCCCGTCCCCGACTCGCCTTCGACCGAAACATGGGCGCATTCCTCAACATATCCGGCACAATAAACAAGCGCACGTGGGAGCCACGGATGTAGACGCGGTCGAGGTGCGTGACGCGGCCGTCGCGCTGCGTGACGTTGATGTTCTCAAGCTGGACGTTCATGTTGTCTTCGGCTTCGATGAGCTTGCCGCGGTAGGTCTGGCCGGAGTCGATTTCGACGGTCACTTGGTGGCCCTAGGGAGAAGGAGGGGTGGTTAGCTGGGGACATGGGAGAGAGGTGTAAGTGCTTGGTTGGTTTGCGCGGTGTGGTGGGAGACTTACTGTTGCCTCGTTGAGGAGTTTGATCGGGATGCCGATCGTGGAGGTCATGTTGGCGGTGGTGGGGTCGCGAGTATTGCGACTGTGTTTTGCGCCGACGAGTGTTGGTATATGTCACTGTAAATTCGAGGTCGCAACTGCTTCACTTCACCTCAAGATGGACGAAATTTTAGCGCGGCGGGAGCTTCCGTCCGCAGCTACAAAGACGACTTCGCCTTTCACATGCAAGCCCAACTCCATCTCCTTAGTAAGATCATATCCAGATGAACATCTCCGGCACCTTCAACATCCTCCGTCTCCTCACAAACCCCTCCCTCTGCCTCCCCCACCACACAATCTCCACATTCGACCAACTCCCCATCCCCCTTTCCCACGCCTTCACCAAACGAAATGGCTCAGAAAAGACCAAGAACCCCGACATTAGAGCCATAGTCCTCGACAAAGACAACTGCTTCTCCATCCCCAAACAAAACGAAATCTATCCAGCCTACGCCTCAAAATTCGACGACCTCAAAAAGGCCTATCCGGGCCCCAAACTCCTTATAGTCTCCAACTCCAGCGGCACCTCCTCTGATCCCAGCCATATCGAAGCCGAGCTCCTCGAACGGAACACCGACGTGCATGTCCTGCGCCACGCGACGAAGAAACCCGGCTGCCACGCGGAAATCATGGAATTCTTTCGATCGAGGCCGGAGACTGGCGTGACGGAGGCCAGTCAGGTGGCGGTCGTGGGGGATCGGTTGTTTACGGATGTCATGATGGCGAACATGATGGGAAGTTATGGGGTGTGGGTCAAGGATGGGGTTGTGCCGGATCATGGGCTGGCATGTTGTTGATCTTCAGTTTAGAGGACTGCTTGCTGATTCGTTCTACAGCTCTCGCGTGTTGAGAAGGGGTGCTCGAGTTTTTTGCTACGGCGGGGATATGTGCCTCCTGAACCACGAAGCGATTTTGAATGAATGAGAGAATTGGATGACATGAAATGAGTCGATCGCCGCCATAGCAAGATCTGGATGGAACCGATCTGGTCGCTACACCTGCGCCGAACCTCCTCACGGGCAAGGCTACTTCCGTGTTTCCGAGACTGCACTCATAGCAGGCGGAAGTCTTCGCACCTAGGTGCTGACCTGTGGAAGAGCAGCGGATGCCCCAATCAATGGATGTATTATATGATCACGATGCCGTGGCTGACGGGAGTCAGTAGACTCACACCAGTGTACGATAAGCCAGTCAAGGAATTGAGGAGGTCAAATTTGTACTCTATCATTGCATTGCATTCTCTCATTTCCATTGCTACCTTCATGTGTTTTCTCATCCGTGCATCAACTGCCTCTCCTGATTTCCAACGCTTGCCTCGTACATCCTGTGTTGCTCTTGTTGTATCAACCACTGCCTCACAAAGTCGTGTGCAGCTCATCTGTTCATCACTCATCCTTCGCACAGTGCACAGCGCACAGATCGTATATTCCTGCGTTCAATCGCTTCCATACCCCAGCCTAACGTCGGCTTGGATTCGACGCTTTGCTGATCTCCGCCCACGCAGCTTCGAAGCCTCGCTTGACTTCCTTGTAGCTCGTGATGAAGAGACTCTGCTCATCTCGACTGACAAGCTGGATCTTCTCGTCGATTCCGGCGTCCAGTTTGTTGAGACAAGTGACGATATGACCTAGATCCAGAACAGGTCGACCATCCTGATCAACTTGATGGAAGACATAGTCCCGGAATAGTTTCAAATAGTAGCGTTCACCGGTCTCGGACCATGCTGCTGATGGCTGATTGAGTGCCGCTGGGGTATTCGCGGTTGGCGTACTGCCAGTGTCTGGTCGCTCAAGAATGACATTGAGCTTAGTCAGTAGTCGCACCAGACGTCCATTCTCGAGCTCGCGCATCAAGTCAGATGTAAGTTCGTCTTCAAGGTGAAGGGCGCTGTCAAAGGCCGATACAACCTTGTCCGCAATGTTGTTCAGCAAGGTGTGAATGTTGTACTCCGTCGACGTCGCTGACTGTTCTATCGGTTGGACGCCATCCTGTGGCAATGGCGGCGGTGCAACGAGCCACGCTATGCATGATCTCAGCCGCTCGCTGTATGACCGGCTAACAAGTTCCAGTGATTTGGGTGTATTTTGATGTGCTGTTGGGTTCCTCGCGGCAATGCCTAAGACCAAGCGCCCAAGGTCCTGAAGGTCGGCACGTTGGAGCTCAGGCAACGGCCTTCGCTGCTCGTACTGGATGATATCAAACACTCCACATCCGTTCAGTCGAAGACGATTCTTGGACGTCAGAAGCACCTTTGACGGTATCACGGTCTGCGCTGCGACGCCACCCTCGTGGATGGTTTTCAGTGCGCTTGCAAGCTGCACGATGTAGCCCCATAGATCGTTCTCAGGGGTTACTTGAGCGCCAATTCGGTGCGTATGCCTGCCCACTGCAAAGTGCTTGTCGGTCAAGGTTTGTGATCGTGGGTGGTAGTCGGTCACGAGAATTAGCGAGCTGTCCCCAAACCATCTTCCCGTAAATGCGTCGTAGACTCGGACCATGCTCGCATTTGTAATACGCTTCCAAGAATTGATGGTTCTGATCGCAGCTTCACTGCTGAGACGAAATCCTTCGATCCGTCTCAGAGCGTAGGTATGACCGTCACGGCTTGAGGTAGCTTTGTAGATCCAGCTTTGATATCCAAAAGTGGAAGCGCCTTTGGTATTGTTCGTGTCCAAAGCTACCAAAGAGTGGAAGTACTCCACGGCTTGGGGTAATGCACTGTTGGCATACGTCTGCAATGTTGCTTCTGACTTTCTCTGAAGCTCTTCTCGAAGATTGTCTGGGATGAAGAAGTCCGCCGTACTGCGTTGATATGCCATCAAGTTCTCTCGTCTTGGGCCGATCGATGCGTATAGGTGGTAATTGAGGGGATGCTTAAAGCTGGATGCATCTTGAAAGAATGGCTGATTGCCCACGTTGGATGCTTGCTGGACATATGGGTTTATTTGCGTTTGTGATGCGTCTAGACCGGTGATATTCTGCTGTGCGAGAAAGGGGTGGTCGAACGCATTGATCTGCTGAGACAACTGGGGTTGCTGTGTCTCCAACTAATCGTCGCTGAGCTTTGACATCTACACTGTTCCTTCTAAACATACCTGTGGTGAGGTCAGAAACGACTGGCCAGGCACAAACTCCTGGAACTGTGCTTGCTGAAAAGCCTGTTGTGGGATGAAATCCCCTGAGGGCTCTTTCGAATGTGATGGTGCCGCTGGCGTTACCGAACCTGACGGATAGTCAGTACCGACTTGATGGAAAAGTTGTCATGCCGCTTGCCTGAACCACGTGGGGTGAAGGTCGCCGCAGCGACTGTCTTTGGCGAAATGCCAACCTTGGCTGGCTGTACTGTCGCATTTTTGGGCGTTGGCGTGAACGCGGGCGAATCGACATTGAGGGATCTCTTGGAGCTTTCGTTGTTCAGTAACGTCTGCGTTGGGGGAAGAAGACTTGCGTGTACTGACGCGTTGAGTCCGTTAGGAGCCATGGACGTGAAATCATGGTTGTAATGGCAGGTCCCTAACACTCGTCAACTCACGTCCACCATCAATGGCGAAGCAACTCGGTACCTTCTTGCAGCTTTCTACACTGCGGGCCGTTGCGGCATAAGATTGTGCTCATTGGAGGCCGATTCTCAAAACGATTTGGCCTCCCTGATACCCTTGGAGCGCTGGCCATATCATCACCGACGGTCGTCGCACCTTTCGCTGCCGCTCCTGAATCCTTGTCAGGACTTGAACTCGAACATCTGGTCTCTGCAACAATATTCTCGTTAAACAACGGCGTGACTGAATCTGAGCGAGCGTGGATCTCAAAGTTCGGCACGGCGGCAGGGGTGTTTGGCTTGCTAGGCAAATCGGGTTTGGCAGTGTCAGACTGGCAGTTCGTCGATATCCTCAAGACGGGCTCTGGCGATGGGGTGGTTAGTGATGCTGAGACCGACGGGGGCGCTGAGGCCTGCTCAGAAGAGCCAGCTGCTTGCGCGGCTTCTCGTTCTCGGCTTTCGTGCAGCTTTTGCAATTCGGCGGCGCACAGTGGTGTGTCTAGATATGGCACACGTGGTCGATATTCGGAGACGGTTCGCCGATCCGAGCCTGACAGCGAATGTTGAGAGGAAGTAATCGGGTTGCTTGCGGTTCTTAAAGGAGCGCTGTCCGTCGTACGGACCTGGTCAGCGTCTGTTGAGTCATGAAAATTGAACGGCTTCCATTTGGTCTTGTTCGACTTGGACGGCATGGCGACGGCTCGTGCCCATGGGGCAAAGCAGATTCCACGATATCCACAGAGGCGATGTCCAAGACCAAACTTCTGGCCCAGCGAGGGGTCTTACCGATCTCCGGCGTATACAGTGCGATGTAGAGCAGGCGCGTGCCGGCAACAAAAGGCAGTCACGAATCGAAGGGCGTCAGCAGGTGATCGTCTTGAAGCTGAAGTGGTCCGGTGCGCTGTTCCATTCTCTGCCGCTGCCTCTGCTGAAATCGATGCCCGCCGACTTCGCCCACGCAACCGAAAGCAGCAAGCGTCAAGCTCAGCGATGCAAAATCGCCATCCAAAAAGCAGAAGACCCAGGCTTCGCGATGCGCGTTGATGAATGTAGCATACATTGTGAGAGAGGCCGCGAGCCATTGAGTGGGCCCGTGTGTCCCGTTCCCGGCGCTAGTGACGGATAGGGCTGTGCTTAAATCGGACAGCTTTAAGACCACCGTCACATGCATCCTCCACTTGAACGACACATACCTATTTCGCCATTTCTCGAGCGGGTGTCTGGAGCGTCTGGATCTGGCACCAACCATGACGTCGCCTTCAACAGATCTGTCGGCCTTGACTGAGGAGCAGCAGCTAGCCCTGCAACAGTTCACATCGGTGACGGACCAGGACCTCGAGGCCGCAGTACCGCTTCTGCAGAAGTGCCAGTGGAACGCACAGATCGCCATCACCCGATTCTTCGATGGCGATGCAGAGACTGTCGACCCCGTCGCCGAGGCTGCGCGAGCACCACCGCCCGAACAAAATGCGCGCAGAACAGAGACGTTGATGGATGGGATACCCGCGAGGTCGTCGAGTTCGAGAAATCGACCAGCAGGCCTCGAAGCCGCGCCTCGAGTGGTCCCAACCCCCGAGAACCAAATCACACAACCGCTACCGTTCCCTTTCTCGATAATACTCCTACCTTTCAACCTCACCTATGCAATCTTCCAGAGGGTGTTCGGAGCAGTGGGTTATCTCTTTCCCTTTCTACCCAGACTACTGGCTCGCTTTTGGTCAGGGAGAGCTTCGAGACCCTCAAGAGATTCTTCAAGACGACCGCTGGGACCTAGCGACACAGCAGCACGCTTCATCAGAGAATTCGAGGAGGAGTATGGGGTTACACATGGGACGCTGCCGTTCTACGAAGGAGGATACGCACAAGCGTTTGACATTGCTAAGCGCGATCTCAAGTATCTCCTTGTGGTTCTTCTATCCCCCGAGCACGATGACAACGCTCTCTTTGTAAGAGAAACGCTACTTGCTCCAGAGTTCACCACGTTCGTCAACAACCCAACCAACAACATTCTCCTCTGGGCAGGCACCGTCCAAGATGCCGAAGCCTACCAAGTCAGCAACGCTCTCAATGTCACACGCTTTCCATACGCTACCCTGATCGTCCACACCCCTTCTGTATCTTCGACCGCGATGTCGAAGATCGCCACCTCATCGGGCCCAGTCGCCGCACAAGACCTCCTTACGAAGCTACAAACCGCAATTCAGACACAGAGCGCAGAGCTTGAGAGAGTGCGGCGGCAGAGGCAAGAGCAGCAAGCGACCAGAAACCTACGACAGGAGCAAGAGAGCGCATACGAGCGATCGCTAGCACAAGACAGGGAGAAAGCACGGAAGAGGAAAGAAGAAGAAGGCGCAAAGGAGAAGGCGGAGAAGGAGGAGCGGGAAAAGGCAGAGCGCAAAGCAGACGAAGCTCGAAAGCTGACGCAGTGGAGAAGATGGAGAGCACAGAGCATACCAGCAGAGCCCGGTGCTGATGTTAAAGATGCAGTACGAATGAGCCTTCGCATGCCATCAGGAGAGCGGGTGATACGCAAGTTCCGACCGGACGCAGATCTGGAAGAACTCTACGCTTTTGTGGAGTGCTACGACTACCTCGAGGACGAATCCGAGAAGCAGGTGCAGGAACCTGCAGCGTTCGGACATGTGTACAAATTCCAGCTGGTATCGCCCATGCCGAGGGAAGTGTACGATTTGGACAAGGAAGGCAGCATACGTGACAGGATTGGGCGGAGCGGCAACCTCATTGTCGAGAAGATCGTTGGAGAAGACGATGAAGATGAAGATGAGGCGGAAGACGAAGAGTCATGAATTGTAAATGTAGGAACATGTCACGAAATGAGATAGATCAACTGGCTTCGAGGAGAGCTTGGGAATGAACCAAATGCATAGCGATATGCACAAAGAGCTGGAATCCACCCATTCATCTCACGCAGATCTTCAAACACCTTATCGATCTCTTACATTATTCGTGACGATGGGTACATACAACGAGAACAACAACTATCTTCCCACAACTCTCCACATCATCACATCACCAACAAAATATCTACCTTCGTTACTAGAGATAGAGATAGAAACAGAAATTCGTTGAGTTCCCCACGACTGGGGCAGAGCTCCCTGATCCATCCATCACCCATCATCAATCAGCCTTTCCGTCCCAACCCAACGGGAGAGCTTTATCTGACCACGTCGACGTCAACGACACGCCTCACAGTAAGTGGTCAGGGACGACTACTCAACGGAATCCTGTCTTTGCTGACTCGTTTGGTGGGTGGGGTGAGGTGAGGTGATAAGGAAAGGATAGATAGATATCTTGTCCACTCACCTCGAAGTCTTTTTCTTCTGCTTCGAGTCTTCACATATGTACGTCTTGCTTTCACTCTCGAAGTTGAGTTGATGTTCTCATCGTCAATGAAAGAGGTTTCTGAATGGAATGGCAGTCTTGAAAACTTTCTTCGTTTGTCTCGAAAAGATCACATGCACATCTTGGAACTCACACACACAAGCATCCATCCAACTTCTTCGCTTCAAAAGACTTGTTGACAAGGAAGGAATTCTCAACGCCGTCAAATACACGCACAGATGCCAGACACCACGGGGGATATCCTCCAAGAAAAAACGCCCTCCCAAATCATATCCATATCCGACTCCAGCTCTTGAAGAAAGGACTCGCTAAATGACAGGAAATATGCAAAACTCCATCTCTCGCTGTTTCGAGGGAAAACCCGCTAAATGCCGAAAAAAGACGCCATGTCAGAACACAAAAGACAAAGGAGAAAGGCTCGAGATCACGACTGATCGTCAATCTCAGTCCGCTGGAATCTCGAAAGAAACCCGTCAACCGCCGTCTCATTGTCATTAACACCAGCATCTGACTCCGTCCTAACTAGTGGACTCTGTGGACTCACGCTCCCTTTCTTTCGGCCACCACCGAGGACATGCGCGGATAATTCATCGATACTGCCTTTGAACCATCCCGTCTGAGGATCGAAATGCGGCGAGGGCGGATAACCCACCCAATTCCCCTCTTCGAGTTCATCGAACTCGTCTTGGGAGGTTTGCGAGTCTGCGCCGGGTGGGTTGCCAAAGCGGAATTCATACACTTCGGAGCGCGCGCCGTCGGATTCTGAGTCAGATGTGGTGCCGTCGAGTTGGTAGAAAGAGTTGTCTTCGCCGTCGGAGCCTGGGAAGCCGGATACCACGTAGTCGTCCTCGAGGTCTTCGTCTTCGGTTGTGGTGTCGTCTCCTCGGGCGGTTTGTTCGGCGCGACCGATAGCAATGCGGTGGTTGATTTCGCGGAGTTCCTCTTTTAGCCGGCCTTTCACGAAGGAGCTCTGTGCGGTCTCAATCTGAAGTTCGAGAGACGTCGCAGTTCCAATCAGGCGTTCGATTTCTGCATCTTCGACCTGAGCCCCGGGTGAAGTCGATGCGCCCGATGAAGGAGGCTCGTATTCTGGTGAAAGGACATCCTCAAACACATGTCGAAATTCCCTCGCGAAACTGCCATCTGGAATGGAAAATATGATCTCATCGATACCCTCCCACTGCTCCGCGTTCGGTCTCCGTTGACGAGCGCTCCCAACAATCACTTTGCGCCACAGCTTCGCGACCTCCTTCACAGGATGTCTGTAAGAGCCGCCGCAGCCCCATGCCCCGAGAATGAGCTGCTTCGTGCCCTTCAACTGCGCCATTCGAAGAACTGCCTTCATCTTTCGTACCATAATATCGCGATCGCGATCGCAGTAACTAACACCGCACGAACAGCTCGCCTCGCGCTCGTCATGTCGACCGCGGTTCTCGGGGTGTTTTGGAACTCCGGCTGAAATGACATTGACAAAGTATCGCTCACGCTTGGGAAGATCGATCGCGTTCGTGTCGCGGAAAACGAGAACATCAGGCGTAAAAATACCACCGATGTCGGGTAAGGCGTAGAAATCGTCGTGCAATGAAGGAAAGAGTGTCGTTCGGGCGCAGATGAACGCTTCTTGGTCATTACCACCGGTCAAAAAGGCGCCTCCTGGTCGGTTCAACGAAGCCGCGTTATGGATCGTTACATTGGGTTTGAAGTCATCGTTTCTGCGACCATCTGCGGTTCGTTTCGCGCCATACGGCTTTTCTGATACGTTTGAAGCAGTGCTCAACGGATCTTGCGTCGTCACGCGAATCGTCAAATCAGGTCTGTATATGGGCGCCGAAGGTCCAGTTGGAGTCTTGATCACAGGCTGAGGATCGACAACAAGGTCGGCCTGCGAAATGCCATGCTTGGCCTTCGGACTAGACCTCAATATCTCGGGTATGGCTCTGTGGACCGTGGCTCGTGCCCTCAACTCGCGCTCTGCTCTTGTCATGACTATGCTCGTATCGTGTTTCCAGCGGTAATATCGTTAACGGTCGGGGTGGAGTAGAGCGTCGCGACGGGATGGGGCCCGGTGGTGAATAAGATGAAAGAGAGTGGCCACGGCGACGTCAGAAGAAGGGATGACAGGTAGGAGAGACGACGGTCGAGGCTTGGCCGGGGACAGCACGTCGTTGCATGTGAAAGACCGACAACGCCGTGAGTTCGGGCAGTCAGCCAATGCGACGTCTCGTGCGCGGCCCAGCTGCGAGAAGCCGATTACGCAGGGCGGCAGTGGGATGGGAAGAAAGGGTGGTGCAGAGTATAGGGAGGGTAGAGTGTAGCGGAGCTGGGACTGGATCACGCGGCAGCAAGGTCGCCGGCAGGGTATACAAACCTACATTGGGCGAGCGAGCGAGGCGTGATGAGAGGATGCGTCAAACATCAGGTGGGCGGCGGGCGATGGCTCCTCCTCCTCACGGCAGCATGTGAAAGCGCACAGTCCCGTCTCCACAGCTGCAGCTCCCACGAATAGCAATCGCTTCCGCCGCACAAAGAAAACAGCCCGCAGCCCTCTTCCCTTGCCGCCCCTAATGCCCGAGCTGGCAATGACCCGGTGCGCCTCGTCAGCCTCGAATGGTTTGATCACATTCTGCGACAGCGGAGTCCTGCGTCTGCGTCTGCGTCTTTCACATGTCGACTGTGTTCGCGACGGGCGACGGTGATGACGGCGTCGACCAGAAAATAGTTCAGTGGCGCCCGACCGGACGCCGGAGAGCGCGCGCGAAAGCCGATTGAATTGGAGATCGGGTGCTGCGCCGTTATGATTGGAATGCAACTGTTTGTCCGCTTGCAAATTGGCGGTTTCTCAACGACTTGTGAGCGAGAACAGATTCTCGACATGTGAAAGCCGCAGTTCGCATGTGAAGATTGAGCGTCTCCGTCTTCGTCGAGGATGGATGGATGGGTCGAGGCCAGATCGTGTTCTCGCTGATGCCGGCATGCATCACATGAACTCATTCCCGATCGCGCCAAGTGCGTGCTGACCGGACCAGACTGCTCCTGGCCGCACACGTGCAACAGGACATCCTCAGCGATGCGACATGAGAACGAGAGTAGTTGTATGAAGCGTGAAAGATGATGGACTTGTGGTAGGAAACTGTTTGATAGATCTATTTGCTTGATGACCTGGAAAGCTTAAACCGCGTCTTGGCGCTGTCAACTTCCAGCTTGACGGCATGTGATGTTGTGAACTGCCAATCCCACCAACACTACCACACCGCACTCTCCATCTCCATGAGACAATGCCAGGCATGAGCGGTCCGCCTCCAGTTCCTCAGCAAGAGGCCAACCACGCGCCAATTCCCCAAGCCAAACCATTCGTGTCATCACTGCGATACCCCTCCAGCAGAAAGACCATCTACGACCGCAACCTCAACCGAACGAAGACCACCGAGATCTCGCTCGCCTCCTTTTCATACCTCTTCAACAGCCTCATCACCTACCACCATGCCAAGTCCGGCTCCGTCAGCGAGATCGAGACCAGGCTCAATCGTGCGGGATATCCTATAGGCATCAAAATGCTCGACTTGCTGCTTTATCGCCAACCTTCACGAACGGCCGCACGACCGACACGAATGCTCGATTTGCTACAGTTCATTCATGGGACCTTATGGCGAGCACTGTTCAACCGGAGCGCAAGTGCGTTGGAGCAGAGCAATACGAAGAAGAACGAGTACATGATTATCGACAATGAGCCACTGGTCAACACATTCATAAGCATACCAAAGGAAATGAGCCAGCTCAACTGCGCTGCGTTCATTGCTGGCATCATTGAGGGCATGTGTGATGCTGCGGGCTTCAGTACCGATGGAGTTACGGCACATTGGGCTGGAGAGGGCGACGAGATGTGGCCGGGCAAGACCATCTTCTTGCTGAGGTTCAAGGACAGCGTGGTGGAGAGGGAAGAAGCAATCAAAGCGGGGGGAGGTTAAAAGCGGGAGATCGCTGAAGAAACATGCGCACAACAGAGAGTCCCACGCAGAGACTGGTGGATATGGGTCTATCGAACTACACCGATTGGAGCTGCAAAAGGTGTTGCTGCTCGTATCCACGTACCGAGCTCCGCATCATCCTCGTCTGCGTCGAGTGCAGGCGCTTTGCCAAAGTCCTCTCTTGAGAACCGCTCCATAGTGACATCGGCGACGAATCCTGGACTCGGAGCTCGCACCTCAACACCACCTTGGCCTGCCACACTGAGCTGGCTGGCGTGGAAAACGTCTTCCCAATCACACACGAACTCTTCATCCTCTGCTTTAAGCACATCGCGGCCAAGCCGTTGGGTCCAAGGTCCAGGATGCATACAGCACCACATCACGACATCCTTCCGAACCAGGCGCTTCTCCAGTGCGGTGACGAAATGGTTCCACGGTTCGCTGTGAAGGATATGCGTCACCCACATACAACAGGCTTCTTTCTCGGTATCCTCCCCAGGACGGACACTTATAGCTTCGAGTAAAGCTTTGACCAGCGCCATCGCGAAGCGGTGATGCTCACGATTGATGAACTTGAGGAGGTCGTCCCAGATGACGAAAGCGCCTTCAAGAGAAGCACCAAGCCTGCAGAACGTTAGCTCTTTATAGAGGAAGATTACTGGTCTTAACGTACTCTCTTTTTGACGGGCTTAGCAGCCTGTCTTCGACCAGTACGCTGGCGAAAGCCTCCATCTTCGCACTACTTTTCCCAAACAAAGCCACCGACGCCCGCACAGTCGACTGAATATTCGAGAAGTCATCCCTAAGTTTCCGTGACTGAACAGCCTCTCGCCTCCGACTCCTGAATCCCCTCAAAATCTGCCTCGCATCCGCCTTCACCTTCGCCATAGAAGCGGCAATCATCTCCCCACTCTCAGGCTCCTCCAGCCGACTCCAATAAACCGTCCACAACCACTGCAACCCATCATCCACCGCCTTGACCAACCTCTGCACAGCCGGCAGCTCCTCATGCGTAGCCTCATGCCTCAGCGCCACAAACTCCACCGGCATCCCAATCTGCTTCGCAATATCCAGCATACTGCTCGGCTCCAGCGAACGCTCCTTGTTCCGTCCAATGTCACAGAATCCGGTCACGAAGCGCGTGAAAGCGGCGCTGTAGACGGCGCGGACGCTGAACATGGAGTTTGAGGGGTTGGAGTGGTGGAGAATTGCGTCGATTAAGAGGGCTGTGGATTCTACGGCGTGAGGGAGGTTGCCTCGGAGTTTCCAGGCCATGACTCTGTCGACGGCATGGCGGCGTTGGTCTGGTGTTGATGGGTTGGTGCCGTAGAGTTGGGAGCGGACTTGGAGGAGGTCGTGTTGGGAGCGCCAGGGCGTGATTGTGTATTTCGACATAGTCCAGATGTTCGCGATCACGTGGAAGTTCTTCTTGAATCGGATTTAGATCCAGTCCAGGGATGTTGGTGAATGTATTCTTTGTCAGCGCATTGGTGATCCAGAGGACGTGACGCGAGGCCTCTGCTGCCGTAAGAGTCTCCTAAGCCGATGATTCTTCTTCCAAGATCGGCGCCGGACCAGTCGCCTCCAGAAAATATGTTACAATGCACGCGAAACAAGAACGAAGAGTTCAACTCTGCATGAATAATTTCTTAGACACCACGCGCTAGATCGGCGAGGTGCATAATCGATTGCTGCCCGCCGTCACAATCCTTGTCTCTTCACCCCACTTCGACGTTGTGACGCGAACGGACGGCCCATAGTTTCGAGTCCGAGTCCCCAAAATAATACTAAACCATGGCGTCCACGCCTCCCCGAACCAACGGCGTCACAGGCCTTCTCAAGAACGTCAAGAATAAATTGACCGGGTCGCACGAGACGGATTCTTCGACGACGACGACTATGACTTCGGAAGAGAGGAGGCATCTCAATGCCGAGACGGGTGTGGATGTTGATCAGTTTGAGAAGGCTTTTATACAACATCACCACTACGAGGTAGGAGGAACGGAGTATGGATGGGAGAAGAAGAGGCGCTGATACCGTGGCAAGGATGATGGCAGTATGTTACACTCGAGCGACTCGGAAGGCATTTCGGAACAACTCGAGGTTGTGTTCGAGCGGCAAGATGCTCAGAGGAGGAGGGCGTCTTTAGTACCGGACTCTGCTCGACGGCCACATTCGAGCCGGAAGAGGACCGCGTGTTTCGTGCATTCGTTACTGGAAGAGAAGGCGAAGGCTGGGCAGATGAAAGTCAAGGATGAGGGGCTACATAAACCTGCCGACAAGGAGACTGAACACCCTCAAGATGGACAACATACCCAGTCGAGGCTGTTGACGAAGAAGCAACTGTCTGATATGGCGTTCGGAATTCGCGAGTTGAGCAAGAAGCTGGGGCATGTCAGGTTGTTGCTTAAAGTTCGGAACGTCTTCCTCCTTACGAAAGCACACGATCAGACGCTCATCAGGAAAACGAGAGATGTTGCCGAGTGGCTCTTGCAACAGAAGAATGCCGAGGGGAAGCAATACAACGTCTGGGTGGAGGACACGATGCAAAACAGCAAGTCCTTCGATGCACCTGGGTTAATAGCCCAGGACCAGTCCTACAAGGAACGATTAAAGTACTGGAACAACGAGCTTTGCGCCAGGAAACCACACACATTCGAGATATGTCTTGCTCTTGGAGGAGATGGAACCGTCCTGTATGCATCATGGCTGTTCCAACGGATTGTGCCTCCGGTCATGTCCTTTGCACTGGGATCTTTGGGTTTCCTCACCAAATTCGACTTCGAAAAGCACCCTCAAATCCTCCAACGAGCCTTCAACGAAGGAGTTACTGTCTCCCTTCGCCTACGATTCGAAGCGACGATCATGCGGACAGTACATCGACAAGACCACGAAGAGCAGTGTTCGAGAGACTTGATCGACGAGCTCATCGGCCATGCCAGTGACGATGCAACGACACACCGTCCGGACGGCAGCCACAACATCTTGAACGATATCGTAATGGATAGAGGACCTTGTCCGACGATGACGAGCATCGAGGTGTTTGGAGATGATGAGCACTTCACCACTGTGCAAGCAGATGGTATCTGCGTGGCGACACCAACTGGATCAACCGCGTACAACCTCGCCGCTGGTGGCAGTTTGTGTCATCCTGATAACCCTGTTATACTCGTCACTGCGATTGCGCCGCATACGCTCAGCTTCAGGCCGATCATTCTGCCCGACACGATTGTGCTTCGCATTGGCGTTCCCTACGATGCTAGAGCCAGCTGCTGGGCAAGCTTTGATGGGAAGGAGAGGTAAGACAATGCATGCCATCTCCATGTCTCAACTGCTAATCTGCTCATAGGTCTGAACTCCGACCAGGCGACTACGTAACCATCTCAGCCAGCAGATTCCCCTTCCCGAGTGTCCTACCTTTAGACCGCCGCAACGAAGACTGGGTCGAGAGCATTTCGCGAACCCTCAACTGGAACAACCGGCAGCGGCAAAAGGCCTTCACAGAGGAGAAGAAGTCATGATTACACGCATAACCTCACGAGCCCTGATCAAGCAATATATTGAATAGATACGATGAAACGATGTTCACGAACGAGGCTGTGCACATGCAGCCTACCTAGAAAGACGGGAATCCAGACCACTGATGCTGACCAAGGACGGTGTCATCCACGTAACGCAGCGAACATCGGAAACACGACATGAAGCATCAATCATGAGAAAAAAAGGCTTTTCCAAGGTTTTTCTTCATCGCCCCAGGTGTCACGCGAGAGGAAAAGACCGTTTCGGCCACGTTCCGTCTGCAACTCTCTCAGCCTCAACCGCGAAATCCTTCGCGTACCACTGGCTCCACGCTCCCCTTCAGCTTTCCTGATTCGGTCCAGACACTAGTCCCTATAATTTCTCTCTTCACCGGAACCATCCTAGCTGGTGTTCCGCTGGGTGGTGACCTGACCTTCAATCCTTCGTTTGTAAATATAAAATTGCAGGAACCACGCGCGTGTGAGTCTTTGCCGCCGAGGTGATAGGAAGGGAGTACGTCCCATTCTTCTTTGTTTGAGAAGTATTTATTGAGAACTTCCCCTTCGTTTTTTCTACGCGCCTGTTCTCCTTCCACCACCACACTCTCTCACATAGCACCACAGCTTCACCAAGCAACACCAACGTCCATCCGCTCAAGATGAAGTACGCCACCACCGCGACCCTCCTCGCGACCATCGCGCTCACAACCGCGCAATCCCCCTCCTCAGTCGAGCCCTCTCCATACTCCAGCCCCGCCGAAGAAGCCTGCAACCCCTCCAACTCCAGCGGCCTGCCCGACTTCAACGCCCCCTGCAACGCCGTCATAGCCATCGAATACCAATGCATCTACGGCCCCGACTACCTCACCGCCGCCCAAAGCAGCGGCCCCTACAACCGTCTCCGAAGACGCCAATCCTCCTCCTCAGACGACGACTCCGATGACTCAGACGACGACTCCCTCCCCGAGCAAAACAACTCCACCCAACGCACCTGCATCTGCGAATCGCAATTCTTCGCCCAAGTCCAAGGCTGCGCCAACTGCTACTCTGCACACGGCAGCCCGCAGGGCATCGACGACGGGCTCTCCGACGCCAGCGCCCTCGCGTCCCTCTCCTCGGCGTACTGCGCCGCGTCCGCGACCCCGACGCTCGGGCTCGCGGACTACCTCTTCGACTGGGCGGATAGCTACAACGCCAGCCATCCCGCGACGGCGACCGCCACGGCCAGCACGATGAGCGATGCGATTGGGAATAGGACGGATGTGAGTTTGTATTTCACGCCGAGCGTTACGGGCACCGCGGCGTGGCTCATCGCGGAGGCGACGAGCGGTGCGTCGAGTGGCATGGGGAGTTTCGCGAGTGAGAATACGAGTGGGGGGATGATTGTGCCGACGGCGAGTGCGAATAATGCTGCGGCGGCGAGCGGTGCGCAGACGACGGGTGGGGCTAGTGGAAGTGGTGCGAGTGGTGCGAGTGGTAGTGGAGCGTCGGCGACGAGCTCGGCTGGTGGTGCGGTTGTGACGGCGGCGGGCGTGGGGATGCTGGGTCTCGCTGGGCTGGTGGCTATGTTGTGAGGGAATGAGACGTGTGTATGAATACCTTAGCGAGGAGTCTTGTGGGTAGTTCAGATTCAGAATCCACTGTATTTCATGCTCATTGAGCTTGGTAGAAGTGCTGTGGTCCATTTTCTTTCGACTGTCTTTCAAGAACCCTTCCTTCTAATTGAACATCCATCCTATGCGCCTCCAGCACCTCGCTTGAACGCACACCCAAATAAGATCTAATCACCCCTGAATCTTCTTTTCCTGTCCAACTTTCTACGCCATGTCCAGGTCTGGAAGCCACATCATCATGTCCTTGTCCGCGCTCGCAATCAGATTGTGTCGGGGGTTGTACGCCACCACCTTGGCTGGCCTCTGACTAGGTAGATCGGTCGTAGGTTCCAGCACTTTATCGGTGGTTGGAGTTGCTTCACAATCCCACACTAGAAGCCCATTCAGCGTCCCGTTTCCTCCAATAACGTATCTCCCGTCAGGCGAGAAACTGGCCGAGCTTTGGAAGTATGAAGGCGTTGTGTTGTCCGAGCTGCGCGGGAGCTCATCGCCAGGCGCGTAATGGGATCGATCGGCGCCGCTGGGTCGGGAGAGGTAGTGCGTGAAGTCGCCAGTAAAGGCATCGAGCAGGAAGTGTCCAGGGCCATTGGTCGTGATGAGCAAGTACTTGCCATTATTGCTAAACTCCATCCCCGTCCACCCTTCACCAGGTCTCTGGCCCCGAGACTTGAAGCGGTCCTCGAAGAGCGCACAATCGAAGTTCGCAAACGGCGGCTTGTCGTAATGTCGTAGATCGTACAGGCAGACCATCTGCGCGGGAGGACTGGCAATTGCAATTACGCTGGCGCTCGCGTCATACGCAGTGAACCATGGCGAATGGAAGTTGAGCGAGCCTTGTGCGTTTGCGGATCGGCAGTCCCAGAGCTTGAGTGTGTTGTCCATGCTGGAGCTCAGAAACATATCCGTGCTGGGACTGAGCGCCAAGCTCGTGACTCTGTCGGTGTGGCCTCTGAAATATCGCAGGAAGCTGTTGTCATGCATGGACAGGTATCGAATGCCATCGTCGAGCTTCGTGGAGGCGTAGATGATGGAGGTACTGTGGTGGGTGAAGCGGGCGAGGGCGCTGCCGTATTTCTGCGATTTCAGCTCTTTGGCATATGCGCCGGCCTTGGTGTTGAAGAGCTGGATGGTGTCGTCGGTGCGGGAGAGGAGCAGGAACTCGCCGCTGTCGTCGAAGTCGATGGACGTGTACTGCACGCCCGGCGGATTCTTGAACAGCTTCGTGGGGCGGAAGGTCGAGATGATGTCCTGCACGCGCGCGGTGGGCGGTGCTGACGGTGGCTCAGGCGCCATTCTGGAGGCGAGGTGAATGTGAAGGCGCAGTGTTTGTAGCGAGAAGCGAAGTTGAAGCCAGACACGCACGCGATCGCGGTGGAGCGCGGAGAAGAGAAGCTTGTCTTCTGACGCAGGGTTGCAGCTGCCGAACTCGGCGAATGAATGAGGTGAATTCCGTTTAACCTTTCCACTGCATACCACACTCGGTGCTTATTCAGAGAACCGACACGCCTGGTCGTCTTCGCTTACCGTCGTCAGCCCTGATAACCGACATATACACAAGGCCGTATGACACTGCGATAACATATAAAGGACCGAGGGCATTGAGGAAAGCGGAGACCGGGAGGCTGGGACGATAGAGCAGCAGCAGCAAGAGCAGACATGTCGACTACACTGGGCTCCTTCATAGCAGGCGGCATAGCAGCATGCGGCGCCGTCACCGTCACACACTCCTTCGAGACCGTCAAGATCCGATTACAACTGCAAGGAGAGCTGCAAGCAAAACGAGATGCGCCGCGGTTATACAAGGGCGTGCTGCACGGGGTGAAGGTCATCTACACGAATGAAGGCCTCAAGGGACTGCTGCGCGGTCTCAGTTGTGCCGTACGTCAATCCCACAAACCACGCGATCGAGCACATACTAATAATGACATCCCAGTACATCTACCAAATGACCCTCAATGGCTGCCGTCTCGGCTTCTACGACCCCATCCGCACCACCCTCAACTCCCTCTACCTCACGCGCTCCCCACTCCACGGCCGCGAAGCGAACATAAAAGCCTACCAATCCCTCCCCATCAACATCTTCTCCGGCGCCTCCTCCGGAATCCTCGGAGCCTTCCTAGGCTCACCCTTCTTCCTCGTCAAGACCCGTCTCCAATCCTTCTCCCCCTTCCTCCCCGTAGGGACACAACATCAATACCGCAACGCGTGGGACGGGCTACGGCAGATCTACGGCGCGGAGGGCATCAAAGGCCTGTGGAGAGGCGTAGGCCCCGCGATGGTACGGACGGGATTCGGATCCTCGGTGCAACTCCCGACATACTTCTTCGCGAAACGACTACTCCAACGGAACTTCAACATGCAGGACGGCGCGCCGCTGCACCTCATGTCCTCGACCGCGTCAGGCGTCGTCGTCTGTATCTTCATGCACCCGCCGGACACTGTCATGAGCCGGATGTACAACCAGACCGGAAACCTCTACTCGGGAGCTTTCGACTGCTTATACCGGACCGTGAAGACTGAGGGGATCCTAGCGGTGTATAAGGGTTTCTTCGCGCATTTGGCCAGGATATTGCCGCATACGATCTTGACGCTGAGTTTGGCGGAGCAGACGAATAAGCTCATGAGGAGGTTTGAGGATCGGGTATTGAGCAAGGAGGTTAAGGAGAAGCTGTAGGAATTGGAAATGGCAAGGCGAATTGGTGTAGAGAAAGACTTTGGAATGCGATCATCCTCGCGAGCAGGCTTAGAGGCGATGCACAATTGTACATATCAAGCGCCGTTGCGGCTGGAGAATGGACCGTGGGCCCACAAGGGCTGCGATGTACAATGCCAGTTGAATAGACAGCAAGAAAGAAGACAGGAAATACGGCTCAAGCCCAAGCTTCTCGAACATTCAAACATTCTGATACATTTCAATCTTTCCAAATTCCTACTTCAATTCAAACCAACCCCTCAGTAACACAATACAAAGGATTCTTCTTCTTCTTCTTCTTCTTCTTCTTCTTCTTCTTCTTCTTCTTCTTCTTCTTCTTCTTCTTCTTTCATTTCGTTTCCCAACGTATCCTGGTTCTTGTGTCTCTCCTTCTGCTGCTAGTCCAGTGCTGCGACCTATATACAAAGCAATGAGAAAACAAGAAAACACGAGCAGTTCAGATTCGATGTGGTATCCAGCGATAACGCTATCACGCTGTGTCGAGAGAGAGAGAGGTAGGAAATACAGTAGGTAGAGCCGATCGGCGCAGCTCGTCTGTCCGTGGTATGAAAAAGAAAGAGTGTTGTGTGTCGTTTATGTTGTTCGTTCGGCTGGGCGTGAGGCTTGGTATATTTCAGGTCGAGTCGAGAGAGTAATTACGATTACGCCGCCCAAGCCCTCCAATACGTCTTGAGGAGATGCAGCACCTGCCGCTGCGTCATGGCATCCTCGCAGGCGGCCTGTAGGGTGGTGCCGTCGTGGAACTCCATCACGACCGAATAGGGGAGTTCCTGGCTATCCGGATCCGGCGCGTAAGGGGGTTTGAAGTCGGTGAGGGCGAACTTCTTCAGGGCGACGCCTTTGTGGATGTCCATGGCTTGGGCGATGGCGAACTGGAGGAAGCCCGAGTCGTTGATTGTGACGATGCGGCGTTTCCAGAGCTGTGTGAGGGTTGTTGTTAGGTTGGGTTGAGTCAGGATTGGGGGTTTGTGGTACTTACCAGCGAGTCAGGGAACTGCACGTTCAGATCGCCCACCACGACTGCGGGTGGCGTGTCCTTCTCCGCAGTTACACTGATTCGTTGACTGGGTTTGTTGCCGCCGTCGCTGCTGGCGAGACTCGTGGTGCTGTTGGACTGTGCGGTGCTCTTCCTCTTCGACGCGCCGAAGGGGATGGTGCTCATGCGCTTGAAGAAACGACTCGTTCGGCCGCCCTCCTTAGGAGCGACGTTCTCGTCATTCGATGCGAGCGACATTTGCGATTGATTCCTGCTGCTTGACGGCGGTGGGGGGAAGTCGTCTAGAGCTGGCGATGAGGCTTGTCTGTGCCTGCCAAATCGACTTGCCGAATGCATGGTTCTGAACTCGCCAGAGTTGCGAGACATTGGAGACAGCGTGTGCGCTGACTCCATCGACTGCACAGACTGAGTCCTTGACGTGTTGAGCGACGGTGGCTCGCCAGTCGTTGGTGTCGTTGCAGTAGACTCTCGCTGACGGTTCATGATGAGCTCTGAGTGTTGCAGAGGCCCAACGTCGGATTCGGACTCGTCTATCACGCTTGGACGTACGATGCGAGCTGTGACAGAAACGGAATTCTTGTTCGTTGCAGGATCATGCTGAATGCTCCAGCTAGGGGCAACCACAGAGGCGGAAGGATGTGACGTGGGCATCTGGCTTGCACGGTTGCTGCTATGTCTCCTGAAAGAAGTCGGACGTTTAGCGGAAGCCTTTCGCTCTTTCGCCTCCTGGTAGCCGCCTGGTGAAGTTTCTGGAGTCAAAGGCCGCGATTGCATGCTGCTGTATCCTGCAGCTTCGAGTGCTTGGATGCGCTTCGAAATGCCCGAAGAGACGTTCCTCGCCAGACCAGTAACGGGATCGTACTTCTCTGGTGGTGGCGTGGGTGAAAGGGCGGGAACTGCACTCTCAGGAGAAGGTCGGTCATCGACAGATCTCTCAGCTCCAGCTGTGGCCGGTCGTTGGATGTTGACAGAACGCACAGAACCACCATCAGCGCTCGCTTTGCGTGCTATGGGAAGCCCAGGAGTGAGAGGTGACCTTGCCACCATAATTGGTGTTGCCTCCTCGAATGTGGCGTCGTGCAGTTCATCTAGCAGATCATCATCGTCCGACAAAAAGTCATCTGGGTTTCCTGAGGGCACTTCAACCTGCAGAGGCTCTACAAAACCTCGCCTTCGCTTCGCTAGGTCGCTGTCCTGTTGTTTCGGTGATGTTGGTGCGTCATGCAAGTTCTCGCTGTTGGTAGAGAGGTCCTCATCGCCATGGCTTTCGCTTTCGTTATCTCGTTCCTCAGTGTGCTCTGCTCCATTCGAAGTCCTCGGGCGTGATCCATCCTCCATGACGATTGTTGGAACAGCTGCGCTCTCCTCCTTTACATGATCTCGTCTCGAAGGACGTTCTGTGGTCTGGCTCTCAACTGAAGATAGTTCGTCGGCCTGCTGCTCTGAGGACGTAGTCTCGACAATATCTTCCCCTACCTTCGAGCGTTCATCGGTGTCGAGTGGGGAAGCATGTTCCCCTGCTAGAGCATGACTCGCATCTGGTGGGCCTTGTTCCTGCAGGACAGGCATCTGCTCTATGGGAGCTCCGCGATGATCCTCATCTTGACTGTCGTGTTTATCACTTCGTATTTCGATGCCGGAATCGGCTTTGGTTGACTGCGGATGGCTCTCATCGTCGGTAGTGGTTTCCGTTTCTTGTTCCTGGGGTTCTTCAGACCGTGTCTCCTGTGGACTCGACACTCGTGCGTCCGATATCCTCGGAACTTCGGGAGCATCATCTGAGGGTGGCTTCGTCGCCTGTTGCTCCTGGGACTTCCGGAGCTGCTTCTTCCGTAGCTCAATGGCCTTCATCAATCTGAGTTTGTCGGGGGTCATGGTTGATTTGTGAGAGGGTGCCGATTTTACGCTGCCACGCGAAATCGGTCGAGGCTTGTATTCGGGAGTATCAGGAATCGGAGGAGGGACGAAGCCTGTCGGCGCAGTAGGGGCAGGTGCTCGAGGAGCGGATGCAGTCGATACTGACTCCTGGCCAGAAGATTTCGGTCTCGCTGGCTCTTGCTTCTTGATCGCAGGTTTGAAGTTCGCAGGAAGCGCAGAAACCCTTGCCACTGCTGGTCTCTTGGCCTTTTCAGCTGTATTGACAGGCCGCGGGCCCAGCTTCACCTTGGGCTTGAACCATTCGTCATATTTTCTCAGATCATAGGGATCGTCCTCCATGGATGGCTTAGTCGACCGCTCGCCAGCAGTCGCACTTCTTTCCAAAGGAACAACAGTGTCAATTGACGGCTTGCGCAGCTCCTTTTCCGGGGCTTGTGAAGTTTCGTCCTCCAGCACGCTTTGCGCCTCAGCAGATTCTGCAGATTTCGCAGGTTCTGACGCTGTTTGTTGTGGTGCAGCCGTTTGTTCTTGCGGTGCGGAGGGCTCTTGCGCTTCTTGTTCTTTCTCCACCGCTTGTGATTCCTCTCCCGCTTCTTCAGACACTGCAGAAAACGGCGATTCGAGCTCGGTGATGAAAGTATGTCCAGATTCTTCGCGCACAAGATACTGCGACATGGAGGTTTTCAGCGGCGAAGTGGCCCGCTCCACCGGCAGCGCAGATTCACCAGTTGCTTGTGATTCTGTCGACGACGACAGACTGGCCCGTTCCGCTCGCTCCGTCCTCTTCTTCAACTGCTCCAACCTCCTCTCCGTCTTGTTTCTTTGCGCGCTTGCCAGACTGGCACTCGACTTGCTCGCGTCTGCATTCTGCCCCACCGATGCCCCGCCATCTTCACCATCTTCCTGGATCTCATCGAGTCGGCTGAACGAGTGCGAAGGCGAAGCGGTGTGCAGCTGGAACGAGGCCGCGAGGAAGGTGTCGTTGAGGGCATCGGCGGTCGTGATCTCGAGGAGCGTTTCGTAAGGAGAATACCGTTCGAGTACGTCTTGGAAGTGGACTGTCGTTCGCGCTGCTCTCCCATCAGTTTCGTCCCCGCATACACATATACCATTCCCATCTACCAACCTTGAAGTAATCGCGAAGTTCCGTCAGGAATGTATTTGATCAATATCTTCCGCCGCCGATACAGCAACAACCCGTACAGCGGCGACGCCTCTGTGTATCCAATGATCGCATTGCGCGCCTCAGATACGCCATTCTTGCCCCGACCCAGCAGCTCTACGGCGTCCCTCGACGTGTACTTCAACAGAAACCTGTACGACCCTCAGCCATTGCTGTGCGATTGCCACGCCTGTCTACTTGAAACTCACCAGCCGCCGGCGTCCGCGACCGCCGTTTGGTATGCGTTCTGGACATCGGGGTTGTCGAGGCCATTGAGGGACATGGCGTTTGCGCAGGCCGGGCAGAGCGTCCGTTAGCGGTCTACAGGCCTCGGCCGGCCACTGGTTGCTGGGGATTAATATGGTCGCAGGCCGGTCCCATGGGCGCACTGAACATCACACCTGTCGCACGAGGGCCGGTCCCAAGGGATGTCGTTGAATGGGCACAGCACTCGCCAGGTCAGCGCGTGGGTAGCAAGGGAAGTGGACGCGGCAGCAAACTTGCAGGAGAGCAACGTCGCCATCCTGGTGTCGATGTCCCGCCTGCTGCTGGCACTAAACATTGCAGTTAAACTTAGGCTCTGCACTACGACCCTTGACCACATCAATCCTGCTGTTCTCCCGGCGCCGGGGCCAATCGAGGAGCGGTTCTTCGCCGCGCAGTGCTCACCATCCGGCCTGCAACCTGGATGCCACGCCGCTGGGGCCGGTGGCGTCTCTCCCCTTTGCGGCGCTGGCACGAGCACCATCACTCCCGTTCTAGCACGCATCCAGCCGCTCGCCGGCGATCAAACACAAGTGCAAGTCGGCTTCGAAGCCTCCAGCAGGGATGAAATCTTACCTCCTCCTGCTGAGGTATATATTGGATGACAGCGTCGAGACAACTCTTTTTCAAGTCCTGCTAACCTCCTAGTTGCGGCCTTGTCTCCTGCATACAGCTTCCAGCCTCCCTGCATCGCGCGCTGTTCCAGACAGGATCCCCTAACAAAGTTTCGATCCATCGTCTGCCTTCCAGATTCCCGAGACGTCTCGTCCCGGACGTTCGCTCACAACGTGCTTCAAATAAATTGCACAAACCGTCGACGATCGCGTGTCGACGGCGTGGGTTCTGAACGGAGGCTACTGGTGGAGTCATGGGCGCAATCGATGGCGCGTAGAACATGTCGCGGAAGCTTTCATGGGGCCGAACAGCAGTATTGCAAGCAGTATACTGGTCATAGGTGTGGCAGACATCGGTCGACGACCTATCACAGAATCGTTACAAGCGAGTTGTCTTGGGGCGCCGAGATCAACAATCGCCGTGCCGTGCCGTCTTGCGGCGCAATTGAGAATCGTGTTGCTCCCGGTCAGGCCGCCACGGAGATTGAGCCAGATCCCATTCCACGGCGGCTATATGTCATCCAGATCGCGACTGGCACAAGGACGTATCAACGCTACGACGTTAATGGCAAATGCAAGTATCATCGATCATGTCGCTCGTCTTCTGCATTGTTCGCAAAAAGAAAACCACTCTCATCATGTGAGTGTTGTTCATCATCAATGGTTCGGCTAGTCTCTGCCGATGGTTCGGCCTGTCTTCACCCAATCTTAACTCTGCCCTCGCTATCTCCCGACTGGCCAACAGGCAGAAAACAGCACCCCAGGGCACCGAGGCTCAACAATTGACTTTGACCACCTCCTACAATTTACTTGATACACACCCACCCTCGTCTAATATACAATGGCATCGCTGAAGCTTCCGCGAATTGAGAACCTACCGGCTCTGCCTACCGAAGATCGGGCAAAGATTTTGGATCTGCTCTTCGAGCCCAGCACGCAACTTCACACCCTCTCGGTGCCTCTGTTGCATGAGAAGACATTTGACTCTTATCCGGATCTGATAGCAGCAGTCGGGGTGCAGCTCACACAGCTCGCAGAGTCGCCGTCGTCATCAGACACAAAATGGCTGGAAGAAATTCTGGGATCGCACCCGAGACTCGGAGCCAAAAAGGTTGAGAGCGCCCAGTCTCAGGCCGAGCAAGCCCAGCTGCAAGGTAGCGCAGAGGAGGCGACTCAGTTGCGCGAGTTGAACGAAGAGTATGAGCAGAAGTACCCTGGTTTACGGTATGTTGTGTTTGTGAATGGGCGCAGTCGGCCGGTCATTATGGAGGATATTAGGAAGCGGATTGCCAGCAGCGATCTCGAGGCCGAGCGGGCTGCTGCGATAAGGGTGAGTTTGGGCGATGAAGGTGTTGTGAAGATGGCTGACATTTTCCAAGGCAATGTGTGAGATTGCGGTGGACCGAGCTTCCAAGTTGACCTGAGTCAATTTCGTGAAGGCAAACTGCTGTATTCAAGCAAAACCTGGAGGTCAGAGTTTCGAAGATGAATCGCCAACCAGCAGGTCGGGTCTGCTTCATTAAGCAGACGGCTTGATCTCCTAACTTGATCGATTTGAGTAAACGTCTTACCAGGCCTACAGATGTCTCACAGGAGTCGAAGGTGCTTTGTCTGGCTCAACATCTCATAGAATGGAAGCGTCTGCATCTGCCTCTGAGAGTTGTATGGATGACTCTGCTGCCTGCGCAGTCTCAGTCGAATATGTCCTGGCCCAGGACAGCAATGCTCATTCACCTTCTCGAGATATCCAAGATGCACGAGAAGGTGCCATCACCTCAAGGCTTTGTCCACATGAATATGAAGAGCAATTGCACAGTGTTGGATCTCTTTCACGAACATCTCTTATAAGGCTAACTGACATTCCATGATCCAATCTCATTACCAAAGTAAGTCAGCACTCCAGACCACTCATGTCAGAACCGAAGAAAGAATCAAAAGACGAGACGAAGGCTCTCCCCACAAGCAAGGCCGCAGAAGCAAAAACTCCGCCATCAACCAAGCAAGCATCTCCAAAAGACAACCCTACTACACAACAACAGAGCAAAGTCCCAGCACAGCAGCGCACCTCCGAAGCCACAACTACCAGAGAACAAGGCCAACCCGAGTACGTCGACTTGGCCGATGCACCAGCTCCATTCGAGGATGTGGACCTAAGTGACCCGCCACCTGATGAGCCTTCGTTCGAGATGGTGGAGCATAGAGATGCTCCTCACTCGTCGTACAACTCGCATCAAGATCATAAGTGGAAGTACCCGGAGGGCTTTGGGAAGGGTGAGAAGAAGGGTGGAGGAGATAATAAGGAGGCGAAGTGATTGTTTTTGTGCGAGCTATGGAGGGATGAATGTCTGAATCGTTCGTTTTGAGCTGTGATTATGGATGGGTTTTCATAGCGAAGGCACTCATGTCACTGTTCGCCTGTTGTGGATACCCAACTGTCTCCAAAATTGAATTTGAAAATCTCTCCAGCCGTATTCATTTGCTTAATTTTTCATGTCTGCCTCTGTGCTGATCCCATTCGGATAGGAGGAAACATGCAGAGTAGCCTTGCCGGGCCTAAGGAATAATTGCCGAACTTGACTTCACACGAACCATCTTTTCCAGCTACTTCACACTTCACACTAAAGTGGGGTGTGTACCACCTCGCCACTCCCACAAAAACACCATGCGACTCAACATCAAGACCTAAAAACAAAAACCATCATGGTCCAGAACTCCCCAAACAGCCACAAGAAAAACTCATCACCTTCAAGACCAACAACAACAAAACCAACGACAACCTCCAAAATGTCCTCCTACCTCTCCATCGCCCAAATCCCCATCCTCATCCTCGTCCTCTGGATCTTCTCCGCCTACATGATCCGCTCCTTCCCCACCATAACCGGCAAACGCATCTGCCTCCTCATCGCGCACCCGGACGACGAAGCCATGTTCTTCGCGCCGACGCTCCTCGCCCTCACGCGGCGCGAACTGGGCAACCAAGTCGTGATCCTCTGCTTCAGCAGCGGCGACGCGGACGGCCTCGGCCACATCCGCAAAGACGAGCTGGCGAAGTCCGCGCTGCAGCTGGGGTTGAGGTCGAGCGAGCACGTGGTCGTTTTGGAGGATGGCAAGAATTTTCCGGATTCCATGACGGTGCGGTGGGAGGCGAAGGCGGTGGCGGGGGTGTTGACGAGGTATTTCGCGCCGAATCTTTCGAGTACGCCCGTGAGCGCGGAGCCGACGGCGAATATTGATGTGTTGATCACGTTTGATGAGGGAGGGGTGTCGGGGCATCCGAACCATGTGTCGCTGTTTCATGGGGCGACGGCGTTTATGAGGGGACTGATGCAGGGGCGGAGTGGGTGGGAGGCGCCGGTGAAGATGTATACGCTGACGTCAACGAATGTCGTGAGGAAGTATAGTAGTGTCTTGGATTCGGTGTGGACGGTTGTGAGTTGTATTTGGAGGACGAAGGAGAGGGGGGCGTTTCCTACGCCGCTGTTGAGTGTGAGTTTGCCGGGGGATGTGAGGAAGGCGCAGTTGGCCATGACGACGGCGCATAAGAGTCAGATGCGGTGGTTTCGATGGGGGTGGATTGGCATTTCGAGGTATATGGTCATTAATGACCTGACCAAGCAGAAAGGCTTCTAGCGTTTCGAAGTGGATCATAGCATAGCGATTTCAAGACTTTTGGTGATTTCAATCGTTTCGTGACATTATTCTGTAGGCTATATATACCTGTGTCTTGCTGATACCCATCCCTTCGCCAGGCTATGCGAGTGCTAAATCAGCTTTTCAAGATTGGGGGAACGCCGTATTCAACTTTCAATCAGTAACCGTATCCAGAGTTCCTGTGGCCTGGCTGGACGAAATGTGCAGTGCTGCCATGGTCGCTCTCCTGGTAGTATGTCCCTCGCTTGTCGATGTCCTCGTAAGGGTTTTGGTCCTTCACTTCCCAGTTGTTCTGTTTTTGGCCAACAGAGAACTCCAGATCTTCTTTGGTGATGGAATCCCAGTACTGTAGCATGATTAGCATACTCCGTTGCGCGAGATGGCTTATGCGGAGTTCTCACCTTGTACACCATCATCACAGCCAGCAGATTCAGTAGCGTTGCAAAGAATAGGCCGTCCAAGTAGTGCTGAACGTTGTCGCAGATGGTCTCGCTAAAAGCATAGAGTAGCACTTGTCCAATCACAAACGCAGCGACTCCGAACGTGATATGCCAGAGCGGCCATCTCTCTTGCAGCGTGCCCAAGACGAGGATGACCTGCATGACCACGTAGACAAACAAGAAGATGGCGCTGAAGATGTACACCACCACGAACAAACCAATAGTATTCTCTGGTCCCAGCCCACCCCAGTTCTTGAAGGTCAACAGTGCCACAGCGAATGAGATCAAGAACATGACCACACTGCAGCTTCGCACCAGCCAGACTGAAAGCGTTGTTCCGTCCTCATACAGTTGGAATCCGACGAAGCCGTTGATCATGAGGCAGATGCAAACTGCAGAGACGAGGCCGCACTGCACCGCGACGAAGTAGGGATAGGCGCCGCTGGCGGGTGGGACGACACCGCAGTCGATTACGAGCGAGCACATCGTGAGGAGGGTGTATATGTAGAAAAAGGACGTGATCTCCTTGCGCCCTGTCCACCTGTTAGCGTTGTCCTCCATGTCTATATATTCGTCTCTTGCGCAAACGTACCGACCGCTGTGAATTTACTTCGCACATGGAGGATCATAATCACCAACATGATCAAGGACAGGATGTGCGCGAAACCGGTCGCGCCTTGGAAGATGATGGTATTGGCAACCTCGATCGAGCGCGCATAGCAGTTGGACTGGACAAAGTGCGAGCCCGTAATGGGCGAGTTGGGTCCTATGAGAGGACATAGCGGGATGGGAGTCTTCTCGCATATCGAAGTGAAGTCGCCGAAGCCCATGGTGACGGCTGGGGGCGCCTCGCGGGCGCAGCGAAGAAGACGGAGAGATCGAGAGCGAGTGAGGTAGTCGTAGTGGTGAGAGAGCTCTCGGGAGTCGTGCGGTAACGAATGTGTGGTCTTGGGTGGTGTTGGGATATGGATGAGGCAGACAGGGATCTGAGAGCCGTGGCACAAACAATGGACTTGGAAGAAGCAGGAGTCGTTGCTGGCGCGGCGAGGCTAGCCTAAAGATAGAAACACGAGAAAGCTAGGGCCATAGCAGCCAATCACTGATCTGCAGGTACACGACTTCAAAACTCTCACACTCGACTTACGACTTACAACTTCCATCGAAGTCCCAGTGTTACCATCAAAATTTGAAAGGGATGGCGGAGGAGAAGGCGAAAAATCGAAAGGAACGGCGGGCGGAAGCAAAGGAAAGCGGCAAGCCTGTTGAGCCGCCAACGAAGACGCCCAAGATGAAGATGGCTCAGCCGGACCGTTCCAGACCAAGTAAAAAGACGCTACTGGATGTCTACGACGAGAAGAAGGAACTCCTCGAGCAAGGACAGCCTTTCGACAAGAAGTATGAAGATGGGCTCCCTCGGGGTGAAAGCGGCAACATTCTCGAGGCTGGTCTTGGTGATGGCGAACCTATTGGACCCCTTGGCGATGCGATTTTCTGGGCTGTCTGTCTGACGATGTTCCACTTCACGTTGGATGTCCTCGTCTTCAACCAGTACGCGCAAGATATCGTCTGGCCGGCAATCATCAAGCGGTCTGCGACAATCCTGCCAATTCTGTTCCTGGTCATCTACATCATGCGTTCCGAGACGGCGAAGAAGCTCGAATGGGGTCGTCAGATTCTGTTCTTCGTGATGGGTACTGCTGCTGGGTGCTATCTCATTCAAGCTGGCAACAAGTACGACTACTTCTTCGTCATGAAGCAGGCGCCACCTTTGGGGACTTTCTGGGTGTTCAGTGTCATTGAGATGAACCTGTACTTCGGCGTTGCCAGTGTATTGATTGACCTCGTCTTTCTCTGGGTGAACGACTTCTCAGTATTCTGAGCTGGCTTTGCAGCCACCGTCCGTTGGTAGCTCTGATGCACACATCTTCAAGACGTATCCAGGGACAGGTAGAGAAAAGAGTTGGAAGACTCCACGGGTCGATCAGAAATCAAGCACCCTCAAGCAGCAGTGTGCTAAGACTACGAGTCTTGTCTGCTACAGATGAAAGATTACATCGAGCCTGCATCTTGGAGCAGCAGAGCGAGCGAAGATTGGACTGCCACGGCCACCGAACAGAAGGTGTCAGCTTTTGGAGGGAAGTCTGTTGGAAGTCCTGGGGAGATGCTAGATAGGGCGTTATCCCACTGTGAAGTCCATCGACAGTTATATCCACGAGCTGATCGTCGACGAATACACCGTTGCGGGTGCAGAGACCAGTTCGAGAAATTGTCAGCATCAGCAATCAAGCACAAGCCAACAAGGTGCTAGGTGCGGTTGCTACGGAAATTCGCAAGTACGAACCAGGTCAACCAGGAATCCATGGAGCAACAATTTTCACCCTCGTCTCTTCACTTCGCATTGCAAGTTCGTAGGACTCCTTGTTTGTTGATTTTGGTCGTGGCCGGTGCGCTAATCAAGGCAGTGCCAAAGGTATGGAGGTATGTGCACGTAGCCGGTCCTTTAATAAGGTTTCAGCTTTGGATCAACACAGGTTAATTGAACTTGAGAATGATTCCCAGTTGATGAAGGCTGTCAAACACGCGGGCACGGTAAACACGATACCGTTGCTCTCAACGTGAAAGATATGTGCTCGCCAAGTATCTGTAGTGTGACGACGAAGACAACGTGGAGGCCGTTAAAGACGAGGAGTGAGTGGATCGCGTCACTCAGCGGGCCGCAACGCCGCTTTGAGAGCGAGCAAAGTGGAGATGGAGATATCGGTGGTGCACCAAGTGTGGTGCGTGGTGAATGAAAGGACCTGAGGAGATGACGGCAGCGGCATCCGGGCGCTCATGAATCAAGTGAATAGATAGTGCTGGTGAGGAGTTGCCACGGGTGTCGAATTCGGCCTGAGAGCAGGTGCGGCGAACCGTGACGAAGTTCTGTCTGCTCGGCGCAAACCGCACCTGTAGCGGCGTCAAGGTCTCTCGCAACTGTAGCATCGCCTCATGCTTCCCACCGCCCACAGACTGGCTCAATATCAGCTTTGCACCCTCGACTCGCTGCACATCACTCGCCCGTCACCCTTTCCGCCAGCATTGTCTCCCAAAATGCAGTGCTAGAGCGCCGAAACCGCGGCCAGTTTCATAACTAAGCAGCAGGCCCTCCGCCCGCTCGAGGCATCTTGTCTGCTCTGACACCGGCCACGACCACTCAATCGACATCTGAAGCCGTCTGCCCAGCTCTCCGTGCCACGTGGGCACCACTTTGCAGCGTGAGCGGCAGCAGACGGTCCCAGCGAGGCGTCACTGCCACCGACAGACACGCCCGACGAGGTCACGTCTGCACTCGCTTGTGAGACTGCTCTTTTCTCACCCGCGACGCACACTCGACCCGCCACAACCCCCCATGAGCTGGTGAAGCCACCGCGAGCATGTCCACTCCTCAGACATTGAATGCTACCCGGACGGTGCCACCTCACCATCTGGATCACCGAAGCCTTCGAATCGAGGACCGCTACCTCCCGCCTCCAAACCCAAGACCGTCAAGCAACCTGAGCAACGGCTATCAAAACAACATCCCAGCTCGTCCATCCAGCAACCTCTCATATCGAGAGCTCCAGCCCCCACATCGCCCAGAGAGCGGTGCGGGATATACCCACAGAGCAGCAGGAGCAGGAAGTGAATACGCAGCTGCAAACGGTCGATCCCCGCAGCAGCAATTCGAGGACTTGAGACGCACCAACAGCAGGACAAGCCAAACACATCACAGACAACTTCCTCCGCTCCCACACCAGCAGCACGTCTCGAGTACATCACGTGCGCCCGCGGCAACCGTGGGAGGTGCAGCTGAAATGCCGAGTCACCAGCAATACGAGGCTCAGCATGGCGATGCTCAGGATCGAAACAGCAAGCGCAGACACAAAGACCCCGTGGACTGGGTCGCTTTCTTCGGGGGCAAGCCGCCGGCCGAGATCATTGAGATACATGACGATGATAGCCCAGCGCCTTCAGCGACCATTCAGCGCCCACCACCGCCCACAACCAATGGCTCAAATACTTCACAGCATGTTGATAAGAAAAGACGTGTGAACGGTGGGAGTGGTGAGGTTGCAACCTACAGCACCACCAACACTCCTTACTCGAACGGGGCTTCCACAGAGAGCTTGCAAGCCACCACAGCCTCGACCTCGCTCGGCTCACAAGCTAGCAGCGGAAGCAGAGTAGAGACCGCGCAGACTGGCCAGAAGCGCAAGCGAACCACCCGAACTTCAGAAGTCGACCGCAAGAAGCAAGAAGTCGAACGACCAGGACCAAAGGGATACCTGGCCGAGTACGGCGAATACGTCCCTCCGGCAAAGCAGGCCAAGAAGCAGAAAGATGTCATTGTCAATGCCATACACGACGTACGTTATAGAGGGCACAGCAATAGTAAGAAGTTGACTGACCCGAGTACAGCGGCACAAGCCAACTGAGAAGGTGGATGACGAAGACGGACATTACATCGTCCATGAGAACACTCGCCTAGGCGACAAATACACCCTCATCTCCCTTCTCGGCCAAGGCACGTTCGGCAAAGTCGTCCGTGCAATCGACATGCGGAGTCGAAGAGAGGTGGCAGTCAAGATCATCCGTGCCGTACCTAAGGTACGCTTCATCCTCCAACTCTCGCACCCAGATCCAGTAACTGACGTCCTTCAGTATCGTGATGCTAGTCGCATCGAACTCAGAGTGCTCCAGACGTTGCGAGCTGCGGACGAACACAACCGTAATCGGTGTATTCAGCTCCGTGACTGCTTCGACTGGAGAGGGCATATCTGCATTGTCACACCTCTTCTCGGACTTTCCGTGTTCGACTTCCTCAAGAGCGGAGGCTTCGTGCCTTTCCCTGGATCACACATTCAAGCATTCGCACGCCAGTTGCTCGGTTCGATCGCCTTCTTGCACGACTTGAACCTCATCCACACCGACTTGAAGCCGGAGAACATCCTCCTGCTCAACCACACATACCAAACCTTCACCTACAACCGCAACATCCCATCGTCGAGCACCTTGACGTCAAGGCAGGCCAAGTTCAGAAGAGTGCTTCTCAGCCCACACATCAACCTCATCGACTTTGGTAGTGCAACTTTCGACGACGAGTACCACAGCTCAGTCGTCAGCACGCGTCATTATCGTGCGCCGGAGATCATCCTAGGAATTGGTGAGCCTTGCCTATGTCATGCTTGTATATGAGCCTCTTGCTAACCCACATCCAGGATGGTCGCACCCGATCGACTTGTGGTCGCTTGGCTGTATTCTTGTCGAATGCTGGACTGGCGACGCTCTGTTCCAGACCCACGACTGCTGCGAGCATCTCGGCATGATGGAGGTTAGACAATAACCATCGAATTATCTGGCAACATCCACTAACAACATTTGCAGGCTGTGACGGGCAACCCGATCGACCGTTCACTCATCCGAGAAGTACAGCGTCTGTCCAAACGGGGCGACAGGAACTCTGCGGCTCGATTCTTCAAGAATGGCCATCTGAACTATCCAATGCCCGACACTCCACGCCAATCTAGGAAGTTCGTGCGTGGCATGAAGCGTTTGGAGGATATCATTCCGCAGACAACCAACTTCAACCGACTGTTCCTCGATCTGCTGCGGAAGATCTTCGTGTACGACCCCAAGAAGCGTATCACCGCGCGAGAGGCACTCAAGCACCCATGGTTCGATGAGCTGGTCGAAGACGACGGAACTGAGGCCACGAGGATAAGGATCGAGCGCGAGAGGTTGGCGGAGCAAGGCGACCGTCGCCGGTAGCAGGCTTGTCCCTCCGGTAGGGAGGACAAGCCTGCCTGGCTACGATTTGATACGAGATGAAACGAAAAGGAGTGGGCCAAGTTGAGCAATGGCGTTTTTGGACCACGACGCGACCCCTTGTCTTTGGGTCCTCGCGCAGAGAGTGGTGATGCTTTTGGGAGTGTGCTGTGCCTGTGAGCCAGCACGAAGCGATGCATTGCATGCTGGATGGAACATCTGGACCGGCGTTGGTGAGGTCTTGATACTGTTCATCATGTCTTTTAGACTCCCTTGTCCTCCGAGGAGACGAGGGTTTGCTTGCTGTCTACTGTATGAGCGTCGGGCTTGCATAGCATGTGCAAGGCGTTGATGACTTACTGTGCCCCATTTTGTTCAGTCCCTTGTCCTCTCCATTTTCCGTGAACAGCTACACCGATATGAACGGCAGTCAAACGGTCGCGGTCTCATAGAGATTCGCCTCCACGGCTAAATGAAATCTATCATCAATATTTGATTAGTCTTCCATATCTTGTGGGGTCGGAACTTTGCCAAGACAACTCGACTTCATGTGGCAGTTGCGGGGAACAATTTGAGCTCCATCAACTCGCGATTGACTTTCTGTTCTTGAACGAAACATTCACACTCACCTTTCTTGTTACCACGAGCGCTCCTGGTGTACTTCCAATCCTCCCACTTGCACACAGCTCAGCTCAGAGCATTCGACGACGCCATGGCTAACCCGCGGATCGAGGAGGTGGACGACGATTCGATGGCCGATGATCCAGAGGAGATGGACTTGGACGCCTTCGACTTTGCGAGGCCGCAGGGAGGGTCACTGGTACAAACAGCATCATCTGATGAAGCGGATTCGCAAATGACGACGGACATGATGGAGGCACTACTGCAAGGCCAGCAGCCTGGCGCCGGAAGCGCGAGTGCCGCCAAAATACCCCAGATGCCGCAGATGAGCGACAATGAACGCGAGAGGCTACAGCGGGAGCAGCAGGAGAAGAGCAAGAGCTTCCAGTGCATCTATCCCGTCTACTTCGACAGCACACGGAGCCGTGAGGGGGGTCGGAGGGTGGCCAAGGAGGATGCGATACCCAATCCTTTGGCTCGCGAGATCGTTGATGCGCTGTCACATATAGGGAACACGCACAACGTTGGCTTGCAAATTGTGTTCGAGCCAACGAAGACGCATCCCAAGGATTGGGCGAATCCTGGGCGGGTGAAGGTGGAGGTGAAGAGGGATGGCAAACCAGTCAGCGCGAAGATCCAGAACAGTGCGTATTGCCCCCATCTGCAGGGATTGTCCGAGATGGCCTAGCTTGAAGACGCGATCTAACGTGTGACGCAGAACATCACCTGTACAAGATGATCGCGGACTATCTGAAGTCGCACCCAACGACTGAAGACATGCCGACGAAGTTTCGTCTGCAAGGCATGCCGATGCCGAAAGACAAACATACGGCTCCATCGATCCCTCGCGGATCTAAAATGGGCACTATCCTGCCACTCCACTCACCTGCCCTTTCTGGCGGTGGTGTGTCGGAGAACTTCCTCAAAGACATGATGGCCGAGATGGGGGGCCAACTTCCTCCAGGCATGGCGGGCTTGGGTGGTGGAGAGGCGCCTGGCCAGACACAGAAAAAGGTCAAGGACAAGAAGAAGAAATGATGAGCCTATCTGCCACGTATCATTGGTTCCCGACCTGACGGATTTGGGGAACAAGCTGTCGGCACTTTTCTAGATCGATACGCTGCAGCGCCGAGGGAAGCGTCTGACTGGCCGGGCAAGGTCTCTACCTGCAGCGATATGCCTGATGAATCCTGCCACGTGGTGCAGATACGGACAGCAATGTACCCGCAAACCATATCACGCACCTCATCATTCGCATCACCCCGTCTCGACGGCACGGAAACGCTCGGGCCATCCATCTCGCTGCAGGATCGCGAGCTTCTGCACCTCACAGCAAAGCTTCCAGACTGGCGGTTCCCTCTTCAGTCTCACCAACGGCACATGATCAAGTTTCGCGCGTTGCCAGAGGTCCCTCGACGTGCACGATGATGTCCCGCGTGCAGTCATGCCGCTGCACTCGTCCTGCCGGCCACGACTCATGTCAAGGGTTACTCGGCGCGAAAGAGAGGGGCATGCGCTGTTGAATCTGCATCGCCGGCTGCAGTACGTGCATGGAAAGTCTACTCTGGCGTTTGCAGATTGTTGTCTAGCGTTACATGCGGTATCTTGCCGTTGCAGCCGTTCTACCTAATCGACGTCTGCTGCTGCTTTGCTGGCTCTCATCAAATACTGAATGAAGGAAAACCTCGGAATCTCCATTCCGTCCCACCGGAGTTTGTGTTCCGCATGCGTCCTATGCCCCCAAAAACCGAAAGTAGACGATCCCAGAACGCCCTCCTTCCTGTCCATACATCCAGTTTCTATGCCTGCCGTTCCGTCTGTCTATGCCTGCGGCCCTGCCGTTGTCTGTTATGCTTTGACTCGTGATATGCGTGCTCACAAAAAAGTAAATAAAAAAGAAACCAACTTCACTTCCTCGGTTTGTTGATATTCTGCGATGGAGGCGGCGCTTCCACATCGCCAAGGGTCGATAACAACCAGTCGCGGTGATTCTGAAGGAAATACTGCCGTATCACCGCGACCGTCGTGTCGACGATGTGGCGCACGTCGTCGGCGGTGATGTTGTAGGCCGGGGCGATGATGACGTGGTCGCCTTTGCGGCCGTCGGCGGTGCCGGTGCCGGGGTAGAGGGAGATGTTGAAGGGGGGTTGCATGCCTGTCGTATAGAATCCGTTAGCATAGAGGGCAAAGCGGAGGGGTTGTAGATAGATTAGATGGAACACACCAAGTTCATGAACCCCCATCGCCACGCCCAACGCCGGATCAAAAGGCTCCTTAGTCCTCTTATTCATCACAAACTCCACGCCCCAGAACAATCCCTTCCCCCTAACATCGCCCACCGCCGGGATCGCGGCGAGTTTCTCCTTCAGCAAGCGCCCCAGCAGGGCGCCTTGCTTCCGCACGTTGGCGACGAGGTCGTCTTGCTGGATGATTTTCTGGACTTCCAAGGCGGCGCGGCAGGCTAAGGGGTGGCCTTGGTAGGTCTGGCCGTGGGAGAAGGCGCCGCTGCCCATTTTGAGGGTTTCGACGATGGTTTTGGAGGCGAGGAGCGCGGCGACGGGCATGAAGCCGCCGCCGAGGCCTTTGCCCATGGTCATTAGGTCGGGGGTCTGTGATTATTCGTTTAGCATTGAACATTCTCAATCGTACTCGTACGTGTTTCGACTTACAACACCAACCGAAGGGTCCTGCCATGCGTGCAAGGGTTTCGGGTATCGTTCAGAGGGTTCTGGGCCTGCACGACCGGCCCCGGACATGATTTCGTCCATGATGAGGAGCGCTCCGTACTTGTCGCAGACCCTTCTCACGGCCTTGAAATAGCCCGGCACGGAGGGGACGCAGCCTGTTTGATCGTAAACATGTGAAGTCAGAGGCATTTCCCTATTGCAGGAATCGGTTTAGACTTCTTGAACCCATAACCCCCTTACCAGGAGCCCGGGTTCGTGAAAGAAGGGGAGGGCTTACCCAACGCAGCACCAACCACAGGCTCCGCGATGAAGGCCGCAACCTTCTTCGGCCCAACACGCTGGAACTCAGCGTCCAGCTCGGCCTCGAGCCTCCGCACATAAGCGGCCTCCGAGTCCAAGATCCCGTTCAGACCCCTGTAGGCATAGCAAGGGCTCACCCGGCTAGTGTTGGCGCTGAGGATAGGCTCGAAGATGGCCCGACGAGCGGCATGGCCACCAGCGCTGAGCGCGCCTAGAGTCGTGCCGTGGAAGCTCTGCTGTCGGGAGATGAAGTGCGTGCGGGAGGGTTCCGGGTGCGGTTTCTCGAGGTGGTATTGGCGGGCGAGTTTGAGGGCGGCTTCGATGGCTTCGCTGCCGCTGCAGATGAAGAAGGCGCGCGACATTTCGTTGTACGTGCTGGCGATGAGGAGTTTGGCGAGTTCTTCGGGCGCTCGCGTCGCGAAGAAGAGGGAGTGGCAGTAGGATACTTGGGACATTTGGTCGATGAGGGCTTCTTGGACGCTGTAAGGATCGATCAGTCGTCGATTGTAACGTTGAGTGGATGTGTGACAGCGTACCGAACGTCGCCATGACCAAGACATGATACGGCAGCTCCTCCAGTGGCATCGAATATTTTCTGGCCGTTGCTCAAGTATAGGTAGTTGCCTTGTGCCGAGACGACTTGTAGGGGGTCGGCGTGCAACGAACGATGTAGGACGGCCGACTTGGTGGCTCTGGTGATGTCGTCTTGGGTTGTCTTCTTATCGGTGCTCTCGACGACGTTGCCGTCGTTGACGACAAGGACGGATGGAGACATATTCTATTCTGACTGTATGAATGATCTTGGAAAGGACTGGAGAGAAAGGTAGTCATACGATGATATGAATGGAGGTCAAGAGGAGCGTTGGGGAGACAGATATACGAGAGGGAGACGGCGGTAATGGTGGATGGAGCAGGACAAGCGACTGGATGCCTACCAGATCCACCGCGCCAGTAGATGGACATGCCGAGCTCGACAGATGATCTCGAGCCCGTCGGCGACCGCCGTTGTTCGCGTAGAGACGAGGCTTGTTGGAGCCATCGCATGGGTCAGAATTCGTGCGGGCACCAAAGCTTGATCCAAGGGCCATCTGGGTTTCCCTAGTCCGAACCTTATCCTGGACCTTCGGCCCGTGTGCTCTGACTTCGCCGGTATCCCGAATCCCCATATAGAGCTTCGTAAGAAGTACTACCACTTCGCTCGTCCGCTGTAAATACCTCATTGTCATGAAGCCTTCGGTTTGTTACCATCTCTTTGCCCGTATGGTGGTGTTCTGGGAGTCTCACGCACTCAGTGCAGTGGGGCCATCATTTGATCTTCTTGCAGCAACGAGTCCGTTCCTAGGTATTTGCTACTTGTTGGGCTTCGCGGAATATTCCAGCGCCTCCTACAGGGCGTGGTGTTAAGTCACAGCAGCCACGTTACCGAGACACTGGTCCGCCCGCTCTCACTACGCCGCCTGTTGTGCGGAGATTCAGGCCTAACCAAACGATAGGTGGTCCTTGTATCTGCTGCAGCATCACTTGAGGGTGTTTCACAACAAGTGTAACTTCGTCGTAGATCCAGATCGTATTCTCACGGAGAAAATGGAGGCCAAGTCGGAGTCGTTTCCACATCCTGGTATCTTGCAACCACTTGCGGCTGACTTTGTGTTACACAAGGTGCTGATCTCGCGCTTTCATCTGCCACAAAACAGTGCCATGGCGAATGTTGGACAGCCACATCCAGCAATTCAGGGCCCGCGGTCGGTGTACAGCCTTGGGCTGCTGATCGTTGTCAATCAAGGAGGCTGATATCGCCGCTACATCATGCTCCTCATCTCTAATGGCGTCTACCTTTCTCGACATGTGTTTGTTGATCGCTATTTGGAATGGACGACGCAGGGAACTTGGTCGAGAAGGATAGATCGACGAGCTCCAACGAGATATCGGGTGTTTGAGGGTGCTGCACATCTCTTGAGGTAAGAACGGGCTGATTGGTGTGCAAGGGAACGCTCGGCGAACTGCATGCAGCGATCGTTCACGCAATGTGAAGACGCAGCTGACCATCGAATGCATATTGCAGCTGCTCAGTGCCGGTGCCGTCGGCGAGTTGACCTATCACCAGATGCAGCCCAGACCCGCGGAAGGATTACTTCAGAGAGGCCCCGAGGGCATTCCTGACTGCCAGTACCAACAGCACTTGTGCTGCTGTGTATTCCGCAGGTGTACCGGAAGACCGAGAAGTGTTCAATTGAGGTCATCCCATTCTCATTTTGCAAGATCAAAGTGTTGCAAAACCGTTGAGGATAGATGCTCGATGTGGAGTTCCGTCCACGAATGCAGCACAGGCATGGCAAAACCATCCTAGTCGAAGCCCGAACAGGATGCGTTGCGTTTCGACATTGCTGCTCTCGTTGGGTAGCATCGCATTGATTCCAGTCTGTTAATCCGTCGTTGGGCCTCTAATGGTGCTGGCTCGGCCAGGGCAGCTGTTTCAGAACAGAGCCCAGACTCTGTAGATAGTTTGCCCGTTGTGGACATGCATAGGCCAACGACGGTTTGAGAACAGCCCGGATGCAGTGTGTTTTGACGCATACGAACGTGCCCATTCCGATTTGTTGGCTGTTGACTGGTGAGCTGCAAGATGGCGTTGCAAGCTTCGGCCTTTTGACGAGAAGACCCATTAGGAAGGTCAACGAGATGCGTGACCCTCGCGATCCCTTTCGTCGGGCCTGTGCAGGCTGCGGCGCAAATGTCTAGTGAGAACGGATGCGGTGACTTGCAGAAGCGACCGGGCTGGCGGCTGTATGGAGCGGAGCGCAGACCTGAAGAGATCAGTAACGATCGTCCCTGGCAGGCATGGAGCCCTCCGAGGGTCGCGACGAGAGATACAAAGCTGCACGAGGTTAGGGTTGTGGGAGCTGTGATGGTGTCACACGGAAAGTGTCCGTCCTCGCCGCCATCGCCTGAGCGCAAGAAGAGATGCCAACGCGTCACAGACGAGAGGAAGGCCAAGCCGAAGCATTCCACACATAGCGCAGCCACTAATGGGCACGACGGCGCGCCTCAGGATGCTTACGAGCTAGAATGTTGGTCTTGCGGTGCCGACGAGGCGGCAATGCCTTGGGCCGGGATAGTGGCATTAGGTGACGGGTGACGAGAGGTCGAATCAATTCGCAGTCCCGTGATATGTAGCCAGCATCCGGGGCGGAGCGCTGCGCCCAGCTGCACATCTCTCAGCAATCATGTCGTCTGATGATGAGCCGTGTTTGGATGTAGGCTTTGAAGTATGGAAGCACGGGTCCGTCAGATGGAGGTGCTCCTCCTTCGAATTAGGCATATTACGGATTAGGGTGGAGAAGCCGCCAACCGAAGCCGAGCCGAATCTCTTGCCCAACGCCGTCAAAATCCCATCACAACGGCCCGTTCGGAGCGAGCGACGTCGCGAACAGCACTTTCGGCCCGTTCGTATCGACTGGAAAACCGTGGAGTCGGCACAGCCGGCAGGAGCCCGTGGTTGCGTGCCTGGTGTGAGCGCTGCGTGAGGCAGGGACGAGAGCCGAAGTGAGTGAATGGAAGCGTCATCACTTTGATTGCACTCGCCGGATTCCAAGGTCTTATCTCAAGGAAGGGGTAGCAGACTGATATTGCTGGGCCAAGGAGCGGAATAGCCAACTCAAATACAGCGCCACATGGTACGACAGACTGCTCGAGGCGCCAAGACGATTCGCCACCATCTTCACTGATCTCATCACACTGTCGCGGGAGTTGTCTTGTTTGTGTTGTGTGGCCTTGAACATCCAGGCGCAAAGGGGCCAGATTCGGTCACTTGGCTCATCCAGGCTTTCAAGGATTTGTGGCATCGGGTGATTTTGTCTTGACCTCGCCATGGCTGCCAGTAGGGACGACATCTCTCCACCGCCAATCAAACGCCGGAAGATGTCCAACAATGGTCCTCCTGCGAGAGAGACGTCTGACGTGCAGCTGGATCATCTCAGTATATACTCTTGGAATGTGAATGGCATAGAGCCATTGGTGCAGCGGCCAATAACTTCGTTCTTCGAGCCTAGAGGCAGTATCCACGGCTCAAATAGCTCGGCACCGTCGACTGGCCTGAGAGATGTGCTGCGGCGCTACTCCTGGCCAACCCTGCTCTTTCTCCAAGAAGTCAAAATCGCGCCTGGGAACGACTCAACAATGAAAGCGGTCGAGAAGGCGATACAACCAGATATCGATGAGCCCCCGGGGGCACCCTTGTACAAAGCCTTCTGCTGTTTGCCAAAGGACAACTACAACGCTCGCGGCTTTGGTCGCAAGGTGTATGGTGTTTGCAGTATCATCAGGCAGGGCTTTTTCGACGCCCATGTCGAGAGGGTACGGGAAGTCGACTGGGATCTCGAGGGACGATTTCTGGTTTGCGAGACGAAGGCCATCGGCTCGCTGCCGAAGCTTGCCATCGTCAATCTGTATGCTGTGAACGGGACAGATGCTCCTTATAAAGACCCAGACACCGGCAAGCCATTTGGAACGCGACACGACCGAAAGTTGCAAGTGCACAAGCTACTGCAAGCCGAGTGCCAGGCGCTCCTGTCCAAAAGTTTCCAAATCGTACTCGCCGGAGACTTCAACGTGGCTCGCGCCCCAATTGACGGTCACCCTAACCTGCGGACATGTCCCAAACAACACTGCATCAACCGTGCCGACTTCGAGGCCAGATTCATCCATCGTGGTACAGCGCTAGGCGATGATTCGGAGGGCGCGGAGAAGAGGGGCGACGGCGACGACCGCGACGGCGGCGAGAGCCTAGGTATGGTCGACTCGTTCCGACACTTGCACGGCGACAAAGCTGCGTACACATATCATCCGCGCGGAAAGGGATTCGGGATGAGTTGTGATCGTGTCGACATGATTCTGACGTCGGCCTCGCTCAGGGATCATCTTGCTGAAGCTGGAATCCACGAGACACCGGCAGATCGTGGCCCCTCGGACCATGTGCCGCTTTATATAACCCTGCTATCACATTGAGTTCGCAGATCGCCTTAGCCCGTGCAGCGGTTCCGGATTGCTGGATGGCCGACAGGACGCAATGTCATGTGTGGGCGCATGCTTCTGCGTCGTCTTTCCCAGAACGTGCAGCGCATCTGCTTCGAAACAGTCTGACAGGTCGCACAAGGAGCGCCACACGCGGCGTTCTGACCATGTGGAGGCCAGGACATGATTTGACAAACACCCAGCCACAGCGAGGACAAAAGTTCTCTTTATGTGACGCGGCAACGGAAGTGAGAGTGGGGCGGGATCAAGGATAGGTGTGGTGGGCGACAGCGCAGTAGGCATGACTCGCAATGTGCTCGTCGAATGGAAGCTATCAGTGGGAGAGGATGTTGTACTTTGGCTACGATTAGCTCGAGCAGACCCACCCTCGCACCTCAGGGCTCGCAAGTGGCAAATCCGCAAGCGCACTGCAGTTCTCCTCACTTGCACTCGCTGCCTTTGCACGACCAGCGCTGCCTCCTCAGCGGCCTGGCCAATATCAGACAGCGGACTGTATTCCGTCACCTCCCCATTGGAGTAAACGCAATACTCGGGCGTTGACAATTGGTCCGCTCGACGGGCCGGAAGCATCTCCACTTGGCCTGATGCATGTGGTTGTTTTATCAAAGCTAAAGCAACCTTAAGCGCCATGGTTGTTCATCGGCAACGCAGCTTATCATGTGCCTCATCCGCAGCGCGGGTGGTTACCGCTATGCTTGTGTTGTCGAGCCTTTCTCCATGTATCTCAGCCATGGGCTTGCTTGCAGACAACGTCAATAATTGAGCGGAACGCCTCCATCTCCTCGTCCACGCTGCCACCGCCCATCGCGCCGGACAGGTTGACACTGCTGCCGACGTAGCACGGCTTCTGCAAGCGGCGCACCAGCACCTTTGCGATGCGAGTTGTAAAGTCGACCGAGGACGGCATGCTGTACAGCACCGTACTCATTGGTTGGCTTGGCTGGTACCTCTGTCCCCGCATCATTAGCCATTAAGGCTTGTCTTTGGCGATGTCGAATACGAGATACGTACATCCGGCATCGCGTACACGAAGCTTCCCGTGGGTGCAGTCACCTGACCGGACTCTGCCTGTGTGCTTGTGAGGAAGAGGAGGATGGAGGTGGCCTTGACCGTCAGGTGCAAATTGACTTGCAGCCCTGGGCTGTGCGGGAGTTGGAAGGCCAGCTCGATGGGCTGGCTCTCGTCGTGAACGCCGTTGGCGAGAGGCTTTGCGCGTGCGCCGGCCGCCATGGCGAGATATTGGACTTGGCAAGATGTTGAAAGGGTGAAGTGTGGTTTGGATGTTCGCGTCGTTTCGCCGGACTCAAAGCTTGGTCCGTGTGGCGCGTTTTTCTGCCCCAGCCACAGCCGCGAGCAAGCAACTTCTGCCGTCAACCACCAACTTTCAACAACTCTCCCGCACGAGCAAGCGCACGATGACCGCAGAGCACGAGTCAGGGGCAGAGTCGATGGCTGACCACGATGATCCACTGGCGGATTCTGAAGAGCGTAGAGTCTTGCACGCCGCCTTCGACTCCTTTAGGTATGTGAGTGAACAAAAGGTTTGGTCCTGGCTGTCCTTTCATCGCACCCTCTTACGCTCTCCCACCGTGACAGGCAGTATCGTCGCGCCGCTCATTACAACATCACTCATCTGAGACGACAGTCCTTCTATGCCTTGCCTGCTGCGCAGAAAGAGCTTCTATCAGCAGCACCATTCTCACTCCCCAAGACCTTCGATGCAGTCGACAATGCAATCGACAGCAATGCAGATATTGCTGAAGCAATCCTCGACGCCATCATGCCTGGATTCGGGCTAAGTGCTTCCGATGAGACTTGGAAAGGCAAGGCTACACAGAATGACATGGACAAGGCTCGCTCGACCATTCGCCAGATGTATCGAGACTGGTCTGCCGAAGGGCTTCCTGAGAGACATGCATCCTTCGCACCCATAATGGCTGCGCTTAATACTTATCTACCCGCGGAAAGCCCTGCTCAGCGACATCAGATCCGAGTGCTAGTCCCTGGTGCTGGCCTGGGTCGACTGGTGTTCGATATGTGTCTTGCCGGCTACACAGTCGAAGGGAACGAGATCTCATACCACCAACTTCTTGCTTCGCAATACCTACTCAACTATACCCAGCGAGCTGGTCAACACACCCTCTTTCCATGGGCATTGAGCTTCAGCAACCACAACACTCGCGCCAACCAGCTTCGAAGCGTAGCTATTCCAGACGCTCACCCAGGCGCCGCGCTAGAAGCAGCAGAGCAGGAGATTGGATCTGAAGTGCACTACAGCGAGCGAATGTCGATGAGTACAGGCGATTTCTGCGTCGTCTATCGCCAGCCTGACTATGAAGACACCTTCGATGCCGTAGCAACTTGCTTCTTCATCGACACGGCGCCGAACGTCATCCACTACATCGAGACAATAAAGACTTGTCTCCGCCCAGGAGGGGTGTGGATCAATCTAGGCCCACTGCTTTGGCACTTCGAGTCTACACTGACTCCAGCTGAGCGCGAAAAGGCACAGGGTAAGACGAAGGGTACGCCAAGCGATTTCGAAGGGATAGGTGAGCCTGGATCTTTTGAGCTGTCAAATGACGAAGTCACAAGTCTGGTCTCGCAATACGGTTTTGAAATTGTCGAGCAGCGAGATGCGCCTGCTACTGGATACATTCAAGACCCGAGCAGTATGCTGCAGAATGTCTATCAGCCGACCTTTTGGGTAGCAAAGAAGAAGTGACCGTGCTTGAGCTGGTCTCCGGCCAAGGCTTGGAGGAATACCCGCATTTATGAAGAATCTACTCTCAAAGTCATATTGTGAAGCTATACGACAAACGAATATACTGAGGGTCTTTGCATGTGAACGTGCACTAAAAGGGGGGGGCGCATCATTGCTCACGGAGTCATCTCGGGGCTCGGAAAGGTCAGCGTACAGCCTCGGTTGATCGGGCTGAGAGAAGAAGTCACGCCGAGAGAGCAATGTTATACGCGAACAATATCCGATCGCATGTGCAATACGGGCGTAGAAACATGGACAAGTAAGAACAAGAATCTTTTCAATCATACTCCTGGCTTTCACTTCATCACCACCCACCACAATGTCCAAGCCGACGCTGATCAAGCCCCCTCCGGCCTCGAAAGATAAGGCCCCAATCGAGGATGTCCTCGAACTGACGCAGTTGAACGACATCGACCCGAACCTCTTCACGAACACGCGACCGCTATGGCATCCCCCCGGCGCGCGAGGAATCTACGGCGGCGCAGTCATCGCGCAGTGTCTGGCTGCCGCGCAAAAGACGGTCCCAGAGAACTTCGCGGTGCACAGCATGCACTGCTACTTTGTGCTGAACGGAAACTCTGAGATCCCCATCATATACCACGTGGAGCACGTAAGAGAAGGGCGGTCGTTCGCGACGAGGACGGTGCAGGCACGACAACGCGGTGCGCCTATCTTCACGGTGACATTGAGCTTCGTGAGGGAGGGCGCTGGAGGGAAGCAGTTGGTCCAGCATCAGGCTAAGATGCCGGAGGTGCCTCCACCGATTGATATGGAGACGGTGGATATCTACCGAGGCGCGAGGTCGCCGTTCGTGACGCAGAGGGTGGATATCGTGAACAACGACAGTCCCAATCCGCACGAGAAGCGCACACGGCAATGGATCAGAGCGAGGGGGAGGATCAGCGAAGAAGGCGGCCACGAAGCACATCTCTCCGCATTGGCATACATGTCCGACTCATACTTCATCGGCACCGTGGCGCGGACACACAAGCTCTGGCGATACAGCCAAGCGTCGCAGAACAAGGAGACATCTGGCGGGAAGCAGATGATGACCAGAGACGTCTTCGAGCGATTGAAGAAGATGGACCTGGAGACGCTGAAGAAAATTGAGGGAATTGACGACGACATCATCAATCAGCTTAAAACACTTGAGATCAAGGACGGGGAGATTGTGGGGTTGAAAGAGAAGAGGCCAGAGATTGGGATGATGGTGTCGCTGGATCACACAATCTACTTCCACGAGCCAAGGAGCTTCCGTGCAGACGAATGGTTGTTGGCTGAATCCGAGACTCCGTGGTCTGGCGACGGACGAGGCCTGGTCTTCCAGAAGATCTTCTCGAGAGACGGCAAGTTGGTGGCGAGTTGTGTGCAGGAGGTATGTTTTCATGTTTACGAGACCGTTGTTGATGCATTGCTGACATTTCATACAGGGCGTCGTGAGGTTAAAGCAGGAGCCGAAGCAGGAGTCGAAGCTATGATCTCTCTTGTGGTTTCGTTCTTGGTTTCCATATTGGAACGACCATGTGCTTGTACTTCGGGAGTCGGATAGAAGCGGGATAAATGCAGCAGCCAAAGGCGTGATGTACTTCCCATAGGCGCTCGAGCTGGTGATTTGACTTGATTGAACTGACCAATTCTACTTATCTAAACCAGATATAGGGCAAATCAGATTTTTGCGAAGAGGCGGTAGAAACTTGTCCTCCTTGTTCCGGTCAAAGTGGAACATTCATTCATCCCCATTACTTCTAAGCCATCTAAGCAGGTCGGAGTGCAAATAGCAGCGTAGTCGCTTGTGAAAAGTCGGATAGATAGCACTTCTCTTCAACTATAGGACGTTCCACTTTGACCGGAACACCGAGGGTACTGTTTGTCAATGTATTCACTTTCATATGTATGTATGCACGCCCTGAAGGATTGAGCGATCATCATCATCGCATCCCCGCGACCCCACACTTGGATTCAGATGTCATTTCACGAATTTCACTTTTCGCGTTGACTCAGACATCACCTTGCCAATTGCTCATATAAACCCCCGGCAAACACCACGGCTCTTCGTTCATTCTGGTCGCACACTACCAACCCTTCCTCTCATAGCCAGTACGTCCTGGAAACGAAGCACACCCTGCCGAGGCCCACTTCAATATGCCTATGTAGGTGGATGTGCCATTGAACAAAACCTCTACCAGACTGACCCTCTCTTCAAGGCTCAAAGACCCATCCAAGAAATACCGCAAGTTCAAACCACTGAACCTGCCCGACCGGCAATGGCCCTCCAAAACCCTCGACAAGGTCCCCAGATGGCTCGCGACAGATCTAAGAGACGGTAACCAATCCCTAGTAGACCCCATGGACGGCGAGCAGAAATGGAGATACTTTCAAATGCTAGTGAAGCTCGGATATAAAGAGATCGAAGTCTCGTACCCTTCGTCCGGAGGCACCGACTACGACTTCACGAGACGACTGGTGACAACGCCCGGAGTGGTTCCGGACGATGTGTGGATTCAGGTTCTGTCGCCGTGCCGGAAAGAGTTGATCAGAAGGACGGTGGACAGTCTGAAGGGTGCGAAGAAGGCGATTCTACATCTGTACCTTGCGACGAGTCCGTGTTTCCAGCAGATTGTGTTCAACATGAACAATGAGCAGTCCAAGGAGCTGGCGGTCGAGTGCACAAAGTATGCCCGATCGATCACCAAGGAAGATCCCAACTCGGGCGTGGAGGATTGGGCGTATGAGTTCTCGCCTGAGACTTTCTCGGATACAGACCCAGACTTCGCGATTGAGATATGCGAGGCTGTCAAGGCTGCTTGGGAACCTACCAAGGCGAACCCGATCATCTTCAACCTACCCGCGACGGTCGAGATGTCGACTCCCAATGTCTACGCCGATCAGATTGAGTACTTCTGCAAAAACATCACAGAACGGGAGAAGGTCTCGGTCTCTTTACATCCACACAACGACAGAGGCTGCGCGGTGGCGGCAGCAGAGCTGGCACAAATGGCTGGTGCGGACAGAGTAGAAGGCACGCTGTTTGGAAACGGCGAGCGAACCGGTAACGTGGATCTGGTCACTCTAGGTCTGAATCTCTACACCCAGGGAATCCACCCAGGCATCGACTTCTCAGACATCGGCAGCGTGATTGATATCGTGGAGAAGAGCAACAAGATCCCAGTACATCCACGTGCGCCGTACGGAGGATCTCTGGTTGTATGTGCGTTTTCTGGATCACATCAAGATGCCATCAAGAAGGGTTTCCATCTCAGGGATTCGCAAGGGGCTGGTCCTGAGGATCCGTGGGTGGTGCCGTATCTACCTCTGGATCCCCAAGATATCGGCAGGACATACGAGGCTGTTATTCGTGTCAATAGCCAGTCTGGAAAGGGAGGAGTTGCCTGGATCATCAAGCGGACTCTGGAGCTGGATCTACCTCGTGGTCTCCAAGTCGCCTTCTCCAAGGTCGTGCAACGAGAGACCGACATGCTGGGTCGCGAGCTGTTAGCCAACGAGATCAAAGATCTCTTCGTGGAAGCATACCACCTCAACCGCAACCCTCGCTTCTCCCTGGTCGACTACGACATCACCACCGACCGCTCAGTCTCGCCCGCACCACCCACCACAGGCAAGAGCGCCTCAAACCGCAACCTGCGTCGAAAGTTCCGAGGCGTCATCGAAATCGACGGTCAAGAACACCAAATCGAAGGTATCGGCAATGGAGCTCTGTCTGCTCTGGCCAACGCCCTGAACAATCTCGGCATTGACCTGGACATCGCCGACTACAAGGAACATGCTATCGAGAAGCAGACGGGCAAAGGCCGCGACACGACAGCCGCCACGTACATTGAATGTACCGCGTCTGGTTCGGCCCAGAAAGTCTGGGGTGTCGGCATTCACGAAGATGTGGTGCAATCATCTCTCTTCGCTCTGCTCGGCGCTGCATCGTCGGTAAGTACATTCTCCCAATCTCATTCAATCGGCAATCCCCGGCAACTGATGGCCTATGAAACTTGGTATGAACCACGAAATGCTAATAATACGACTTTCTCTAGTTCCTCTCTAGCAGGCCCACCACGCCTGTGCCGTTCCGACCCAAGCGTTCGAATACCCAGAACCTGGACGTCGTGCCGGATCTCGGGGACGAGAAGCGCCAGCTCAATGGTGCGCCGGAAAGCGCGCCTGATGCCGGGTCTTCGAGTGTAGTCGCGAACCTCGAGGCTAAGGTCAATGGGACGGAGGCCAAGGGGGAGTAGAACTAGTGTCTGACATGGCGGCTGTTTTTGGCGCGCGGCGGGGGCTGGTTGTTTTTTGGGCTCGGTTGGACTTGGAGTAGTCTGGTAGCAGATATATCAAAAGTTCCATGTCTGTGACTGGTGGAAATTCTTGCAATTCTCAATTGGATGACGATAGGTTGACGGAGTTTGCCCGTGTTACTTGCGCCCTCTTGGGTTTCACCACTGCTGTGCAGTAGATCTTTCGTAAATGTCTTCTTCGTGTGATGCGCACACAAGTCAAGGAACTTGCCGCCACGCCAATGCAAACGAAAGCGCCTTAGCACCGCGCCTCAGCCTGTTGATCCTTCCATTTTTAACCGAGTGCCATGTGGTATCGTCACTTACCGACCACGTTGAATCCACCGCTCGGTCCAATGGCAAATGCTGTGGCGACACTACAGTCGACTCTCCCTTCGTCCACTAGTGCGCAGGGGCTGCAACGCAGCGTCAATGACACCCATAGCCTCTACGAGTCTCCGCTCGGTGAGACGAGGCGTGACCACTTGCACGCTTAGCGGACTACCCAAGTAGACGTTCTTGTCGACTTTGGTCCAGAGCTCTCGGTTGATTTTGTCCCAGCCGTTTAGGGGCTTGTCGCTCGGTATGTCACCTTGGAGATCTTGACTGTCAAAGGCGCGGACTGGGACGACGCCGGTGGAGAGATCGAGGAGATTGAAAGCGGCTGTGTAGTTTGCTGTGTTCCATCTGTCGATGGGAGGGATGGGGTGGGGTGCTACGGGGCAGATTAGGGCGTCGAGGGTTCTGTCGCCGATGTGCGCTTCGCTGGCGTCGGTGAGCCAGTAGCCGCCGCTCTCCTTCCAGACGTTGAGGAAGGTCGTTTGCAGTTCTGTTCGTGCCGCTTGGAGTCCTCGTACTTCGTCCAAGGACTTCTGTGGTCGACGCGTGAGTCGTCCCTGCAGCCACGGGGAAAGTGGTTCACCAGTCACTTCCATGTGGTCGAACCATGCATTAGCTCCATCGATGGACATGATGCCGTTGAAGGTCTTCAAGCACCGGGAAAGTATTGGCGAGACGTCGACATCCATGACTTCAATGGCTTGGCCAGGTGCTGCACGCAGAGTCTGAGCGACGTCATCCATGAGTTTCGCTATTGGTGGTAGAGGTTTGACGTGCCCATCTCCTCTGGCAATCCCAACACGAAGTGGCTTCTGCTTCGTATTGAGTAGCGCCAGCTGGTCCCAGCCCTGCGCAACCACCTCAGGGTCGAACAACTCGGGACCACCGTTGGCTATCACTCGCATGAACATTGCGCAGTCTCTGGTGGTCGTTGCTATCGGCCCTGCTGTTGCTTCTATTCCTAGCTTGGTGCTGCCCGGTTTCTGGCCGCCTTCTTGACCAGCAAACGGGATACGTCCGTGGGATGGCTTGACGCCGTAGAGATTGTTGCAAGCTGCAGGTATTCGTATCGAACCTGCAAGATGGTCAGAAAAAGCTTTGGTTGCGAGACGTAGCTTTCGTACCCCCGACATCTGTACCAACACCAAGTATAGAGCCTCTCATCGCGACCAATGCACCCTCGCCGCCAGAGCTACCACCCGCCGTCAGTTCGTGATGAGCCGGGTTCAGCGTGCGACCAAACACATTGTTGTGCGAATCAAGAGCCATCTATCCATGCAAGGGTTAGCGGAGATTCAGCTAAGTCTAGGATAGTCAGCCTATCACACTTGCCATCGTCAATGGAATGTTCGTCTTGCAGTACAGTACCGCCCCCAAAGATAGGAGGAGGTCCACGAGCGCAGAATTCGTGGCTGCAGGCTCGAAGCACAGCCCTGCGACACCTACAGAGGCATCGTAACTACGGACCTTGAAGCCGTCCTTGAGACTGATCGGAAGGCCATGAAGCGGACCTATTGGTCTGCCATTCTTCTTAAGATAGGCATCGAGTTCTTTGGCACGCGCGATGGCGTCCTCGAAGAAGATCTCGGTCAAGCAGTTGCAGACCTGTTGGGCGATGGCCGCTCGCTTCGAGAAGGCGGTCACGACCTGCTCGCTTGTGAGGGTTCCCTTGGACAGCTCGACCAGGAGGCTGGTGGCGTCGTGATTCTCTGTGATGGACAGTTCGTGCTCGGTGAGAAGGCCGCATCGACGCGGGATGTTAATGGCGTTGGGGGCATAGGTGAAGGGCGGCTCTTTTAGCAGCCATTCTCGCGGTATGCGTGAGGTTCGCTCCTGCTGCTTGCGTGCAGCTATGGCCTGCCATGAATTCGCCATCTTGGTCGTCAATGCGGCGTGCCAATTGCACAGCTATTGGTATCTCCAACGGCATAGCTACCACATGCCCACCGACAAGTGCGGTGGTTTAGAGTTGGAGCTTGCCCGAGGTTAGGATAAAGCCCATGTCGATTCAACCGGATCCGCGCCTGCGAAGCGAAACGAAGGATCCCACCCCCTGCCTCCGAAAACTCTATTGCTTTTGCACAAACTCCCTCACTTTTCTCTACCGTGCATCGGGCCCTCATGCAGTTGTGTACAATCTGAGCGCCGGCTTCTTGGCTTGCATTGCGCTGGTCCCGCGGTGTCCACATTTGAGTGATGATTGATTGTTTTCTTACGTGAGTCTCCCCATCACCTGCGGTCATTCGACAGGACTACTATGCAAGCTCTGCTCCCCGAGAGCAACTGCAAACGAAGGAGCGAATAGCTTCGCGTAGGTTTATTGTCCGGCACCGATTTGATGGTACTGCCGTGGTGCTCACTGCTGGCTCGATGAATCGTTGTTCGCTGATGATGAGAATCCACGAGTGGCGATTTGCATGCACCGCCTCAATCCTCACAACGCAACGATGCGAAAGCGTGTGGATGAGAGACCCCTCGCAAACCTATATATTCCTGGACTGCGAAAACCAATACATCGGTGTGGCATGTACGAGGTAGGATTGAGCGTTTTGGGGTTGCTTCATCATCCTCGCGCAGATACGTGGAGGGAAGGACGTCTGCATGCAGGAACAGAGTAAAAATGTAGCTGGTCGGACAGGGGTGTCTCGCTGATCGCCGTGAGGCTGTGCTGCGATTTCCGCCTTGAGACGACAATGTGACTCGCCGAAGATATTGTGGTATGGGTTCGCTGAGCAACGAATGATACGTCGCCCGGCATGTGTCTGGTTGGTGCTGAGAGCTCAATCATCCTGGTCTATGTGAGTTAGTCCGCTAGAACCCTCCCCCTGCCAGGTTGCATAGAAGATGTGTTGCCATGTCCATCTTGTTCACAACATGCTCATGCAGCTGCGTAAAGAATCAGAAGTAAATATCAATCATACTTTGCGACTAGCGGTGAGAATAGAGCATCGCACTGGCATCGGGTTCGCACTCGGGATAGAGCAGTTGAAACGCTGGGTACTGTCTCGGCCTGCTGTTGTCATGTTGGAACCGAATACGACTATAGAAGTGGTGACAATTGCGAAGTCAAGCAGGTCCGCAAGACAATGGAGACGACCGCCGTGACAAGTGAAAGCTCCGTGTGAGCTTGGCGACCTTGTAGGAGCCGAGCTGTGCCGTAGGAGAGGAAAATGGTCAGAAGGTGAAGTCTAGTTTATTAGTTTGTTCCATCATGCTCCTTGGAGAACCCACAGTGGATTTGAGATGAGGAGACCCTGCGTCATGCGACCATGCAGATCTGCGGATTTCGAAGCCTCTTGAGAGAGCTCACTGACCTGAGCACGTCGAAAGGATCGAGACTAGCAGAGCGTGATCAATAAAAGGGCCTCGACGCGTGGTCATCCGCGAGGAGGAGGAATGGCAGTGAGATTATTGACATGCTCTCAGGTGGTTGCGTAGTCATCGGCATGTCAGCGCGGCGGGCGAGAAAAATCCACGCCACGCTCGCTATAGGGCTTTTAGCGCCACAAGAGACATTTACCACCTGGCCATGGCAGGGATCGGGGACAACGGTGGTGGTGGTGGTGGTGGTGGTGGAGGTGTGCTCGGCAGATACAGGCGAGCAAATTATCCCTGTTCACGCTCGGGGTCTCAATGCTCCGGCGGGGCAGCAAGGTCGATGGCAGACGTGACGGCGACCATCGAAGAAGAAGATGGGTCTGTCTCATATGCAGGTGATTAACGTCCGCGGGCGTGGGATCCTTCCCGCCCGCAATGGGGTCGCGTATGCGAGGCGATCTATTTTGAGAGGCGAAAAAGCTCGCCTGAGGCTGTGTCGGGACTAGTGGCAAGAACGATGAAGTGAATGTTTTGTCTGTTTTGCCCGAGGCGGTTTTCGTGCGTCCCCGAGCCGATTCTCCCACGACACGACACACTGGACACACGGCGCGCGCGACCATGTCTGAAAGCAGCGCTGTTGTGGGAGAATACGATGGCGTCCTGAGCGTCGACGGCTAAAAGTAAGTCGCGTGTCTCAGAAAAGATATGCTGGTCGGCGCCCGTTCTTCGGTCACACAGCAGCGTGCATCTGGTTCGACGGCACGGCACTGCTACCGTTACCGTGCCATCGACCAGTCAGTGTGCGAAGCCAGCCGTTGTGCGCTCAGCCTCAGGTGTGGCGATTGCTGGATCCAAGATGCTGGCCATTTGACATGGAATTTTGCTCAGCGCGCGACCCGATGGTCAGACGGAAGCCCGAATGGATGAGCCGGATCTTCCGCGGCAGGTTGCTCGCCAAGGCAACCATGTGTATAGAGGGCGAATAGGCAGAGGACGCCGAAAGCAGAGAGCGAGGGTGCACGGGACTAAAAATCGCAGGTAGGGCAGAGGCGTTGGACAGACAGACAGCAAACGGGCGCCAAGCTGTTGTCAGTGACAGCGGCGGTGACCTTTGCCGTGCCCATCAGGCTTTCCTAGAAGCGTAGTGCTTCCACGCGAGAAGCAGCGCGGAACAAGTGCCAGCGACGGCATCCACGCCGTGTCGTGTCCACAGTAGATCTGGCAGGGCAATCTACCGTGCGACGCCCGCTCAGGCGTGTGCAGTCGACGTGAGAGGTGACGATGCTGGAAAGCTAGAATAGAGCCACGCTCAGACCGCCGCCGCCGTCGACACACGACACACGACACCGACGGCGCCAAGGCCAGCAGCGAGAGGAGCGGGCATGCATGCCATGATTCGACGACGACTTGGTGATGTTCCGTTTTTCGCTCTCTCCCTCTGGCTCCAGTGCCCTCGAATAATAAGGCCGCCCAAAATAGGTCGGGCCCCAGCCCAGTGCGGCATGGCGGCTGCGTTAGACGCACCACGGCCTGGGTAATGGTCGTCTGCTGCTGCAACCTTCACCACCACGCCCACGCGACAGCCACAGCCGCTGCCACCAGCGACCACACTACCACAGGACTCCCACCAGATGCCGCCAGTCGACCGTCCGTGCTGCCCTGCGCTGCTCGCCCGCGCGCGCGCTCCAGCATCAGCACCACTGATGACTGGCACCGCTCCTGCGTCCGGTCGCCGTTGGTGGTGTCGGATGCTTACCGGCTTCCCACCCTCCTCCCACCCGCTGCCCTCTGTGTCCTGCTCAGCCTCGCTGTGGAACTTCAGAGGCGAACAGGATGCCCGCGGACGCTTCGCTGGCCCTTCCTCCTCTGGCCCAGCGGCGACAGTTCCTGCAGATCTGCCAGACTAATCACCTCACCCTCTGCAGCTATCCTGCCTCTTCGGGCGTGCGCGTGGGTGAGGAGGGTGGCCCAAGCCTGCCTGACATGCCCGTTCCGGCGGTGGGAGGGCGCTGGCGTAGCGGGCACATGTTGCATGCATGGCCAGAGGGAAACTCTAAGCCGACCAGGCTTCGTCCGTCAGGCCTAGCGACCAGCGAATCGCCTCCAGCGCTGCTGACGGCGAGGTGTGTGTGTGCGCACGGCGAAAGCTTCTTTTCCTCGCTGGAGACGGACCAGGTCCCTTCGGCTGCGAAAAGATGTCATAACACGAGGAGGGAACAGGGTGGTTCTTCTGCTAATCCTTTTGAGTTAGGCCCGCTATCTTCTATTTCGAGGTCCTCGACTGCATCTCTCAGGCACGTTACCCATTCCTCGATCGACCTGCCTGACTACTTGTTAAGCTCAGGTACCTCTCACGTTGCTGTCAGTACATAGAGCCTCCCGATCGGTCTCCATCGGGCCCAGAGTTTGCACTGGTATTCACTCGCTTGGTCACTCCACATTCGCTCACCACCACAACTTTCGCTTTTGCCTCGCCGGCTCGCCCAGGACATCCATATACCTCCTACACTCGCTTTGATCGACCAACACCTCTCCACAACTGCAGGCACCAGCAGGCCACCCACTCCAACGCTTAAGCCCACCAACGCATCCTTCAGCTGCCTCAGTCTCCACGCTGTGACCGGACGCCCTGGTACACAAACGTCGATCGGGGCCCAAGGACGTTCTCGCCGCAGCTAGCTTCGACTACCAACACATCTCGCTTCGATATGGCTGGCCAAGGCACCGGACCGTCACGACGGAGTCACACGAAAAGCCGCAAGGGTTGCAAGACTTGCAAACGGCGGCATATTCGCTGTGATGAAACATTCCCCCAATGGTGAGAGCATATCAAGTCCTCACTCGTAGGGTCTGCTAACCACGTGCTAGCCGAAATTGCACCAAGCATCAGGTACGGTGCGACTACATGGAAAGCGTGGGATCGGATGCAGAAAGCCAGTCGAGTCCGGAGCAAGCCTCACTTGTATTCACGCCCAGTACCGAGAACCGAATAGATCTTTGGCAGCAGACGGGTAGCTTTCCCTATCCAGGACTTCAGGTCTTTCCACCACCGCAGACACACGAGTACTCGAAGAATGAGCTTCGATTGATGGACCATCTCTCCTCCATCTCGAGTGATCTCATGCTCAAAGGTACCACAAACCTCACAATTTGGACGCAGAAAGTGCCCAAGTTTCTCAGTATCGCATCCTCTTATCCATATGTGATGCACGCGTTGCTCTCTTTCTCGGCGAATCATCTGGCCTGGAGCCGCTCTTCCAACGAAACGAGGAACCTACACATTCAACATGGCACGATTGCGCTTCGTGGTCTCCATGAAGCTATTGGTAGCTTCTCACATGCTAACGCAGACGCGGTCTTGGCTGCCTCCCTTCTCCTGCTCTGGCAAGCAACTGATTGGTATGATTGCAATCCAATTCATCCTGTGAAAACGTCAAAGGCTGACATCCCACAGGCGCAGTTGGTCCTCACTCCGCGCCGGTATCCAGTCCGTCCTTACGGCCATGCAATCCTGGAAACACGAATCGATATTTGCCGAATACATCAACGAGGAGGATCTAATCATTGGCCCATACGGCGCAACTCGACAGGCGACCCTTCCAGAAGCTGGAGAACGGCATTCGATCCTCTCGACCGCGATCCAGTCCCTGCAACAACTCCAAAGATTCTTGGGCGGCCACGAATCCGAGGCGTATTGGATAGGCCAAGTTCTTCAGTACATACAGCGCCTGCAAGCCTCGGCCCCGGCGCAAACACCAGATGAACAATTCAGCCACTTGTACCTTCTCAGGAAATGGCTCTTTTGGGTGCCAGTATTATTGCTGCAGCGGCAGGGAGGGCAGGGACCCGCAATGCTTACGCTGGCTCACCTTTACGCAACCGCTCTGGCTCTTGAGCCGGTGTATCCGGATTTTGGATCGGCTTTCTGCGCGAGAATCGCGTTGGCCCCACTGGAAACGATCATCAACGTCACGGACGCTATGCAGTCTCAACGTGCGATGGATCAAAACTCGATTGAAATCGCATCTCTCATGCAGTTCCCACGGCAGATGGCGATGAACTTTAGAAGAAGGATGGCAGACACTCAGCAGGGGGGATTTAGGCAGGAAACGAGCATGTACAGTGTCAACCCCGAGACGTTGAACTACACGAGCATTGGAAACCTCAGCCCGGCATTTGCACCTTCTCCGCTGCACAGCACCGCAGCGCAGGCACACGCAGCACAGTCCCCCTATCTTGAAGTCCCCATCTCCCAATCGGGCTTCACATACGGTACGCAAAGCTGGGGAGCAATGCCTTCACCTGGCTTTCCCCCACAATCGTTCTCGGGGCAAGACGATCAGCTCTACGGCTACTCCTTGAGCGGCTTTCGAGGCGGCGGGTTCGTAACACCACAACCTATTTGGACGTGAGGACTGGAACCAGAGGCTAAGCGAGTATCCAGGACTCCTTCCAACGATCCATCATCTGAGGCAGGTCCCTCAAACTACCAACATCACCAACATCCGTATTAGCCGCATGTGCCTCGAACACCACACCCTCAACAACGTCACTGGCATAGCTTCGAGGCAAAGCGGCTACCTTTAATCTGCAACCGAACCACCGCGAACCGACCGACATTGCAATTCCTTGTGGGACATATCAACCGAGCGACACGAAACCTTGTAATCATTGTTGTAGCAAATTCCTCTGGACGGCCTATTTGACGACAAAACGACGCATCTACTGCGAGACACGACTGCGAAACGACTCTCCTTTGAAAAAAATCATCATTTTTGTTGGGCGGGATTTACAGCAAGTCAGCAATGGCAGACTCTACGACATGCGAAATGACCTGCATCTTGTGGGCGAGATTGGCGCAAAATGCTTTGGGAAGGGTGTGTGTGCATGCAATTGGAGCGGAGTTTGAAGATTGTTTTGAGAGAGCAAGAACGGCAGGCGTGTGTGTCTTAGCGTGTGAGAAGAAGATCCAAGAGCGAGACTACGATCTCTGGCAAGAGGTGGGAGAAGGACAGAGCACGAGGCGTCAATGGAGCAAAGATGGGCATGTGAGGAGCAAGGCGAGCAACTGCATGGCACAAGGCATCTTTGCATCCAGCAACCTGCATGCCTGCATGCACGCGATCAGAACTTCTCCAAACATTGCCCTTGTACGATATGATAGTTTGCACAGCTTTTGATTAAGCGAGCGAGAAAAGGAAGCAATTTGTACAACCCCATACTTGAACAGGAAAGAGTTCCAATAGTATCCCAAGCCCCTCCGTCTCTCTTCCTCTCGCCCAGCCTCCTCAAATCAATTCAACCACGACCCATGCGCCAGACTCCCAGAAGAAGAAGCTCTTTCTTCTTCCTACCTGGTACCCACGCTACTGAACGCGCGTTGGGCATGCAGGTTCAGTCGCATACAACCAATCCAGCCAGCATACAACCATACGACAACAAACGTACGTACATATGCCAAGACGCTCAAAGAATCCTTTCGCTTCAAGACAGCAAGAAGAAATGGATGCCTGGCAAAGGAATGTGCAATGTGAATGTGAATGCATTGAATCCTTTTCCCTTCCCTTCCCGCTCGCCGACGGCAAGACGGCAGGATACCGTCCACCGTGGACTTTTCCGTGGGAGGGGGTTGCGTGCGTGCGTTGCCTCGTATTCTTGCATGCAGGCTAGCGGTGTAGCGTGCCGGCACTTTGGGATTGGGGTTGTGCCTGAGGAACGAGGCGAGAGAGAGAGGCACAGAGGGTTTGTTCTGTTGGCTTTTCCTATACGTGGATAAATCTGGCGGCAGAAAGTGAGAGTACGTAAGGGTCCTGGGAGTTGTCAAAGAGTGGGATGGATTGGATTGGGATTGGAAGATCTCGACCACGCGCCGGCAGAGATCTCGTATTTTTGCTGCTATCATTGGAAACGCTTGTCGTGACCAACGATGGTCTTTCTGTTTTTTTGTTTCCCTCAACCTTCTCACTTCTTTTCATCCATTCGTCCGAACGACGACCGCAGTTCTTTTTCGTAGAAGGAACACGAGGTGGTCGACGCACGCTCATCAATTGTCTTCTTCTACCTACCCTCTCACCGCTATGCGTTGTCGACGACGCTTTTCAGCTGAGCCAGCATCTCTTCCTTTCTCGTCTCGCTGCACCAGCTGCCTCGTATGCTGTTCTCGCAAACAGTTCTCCATTCACTATGGCTGAGGGAGAAGGCATTCTACAAGCAAGCAGAAAGAGTCAGTTCCGTTCTTGCTCGCGTGAGAAACTCGATGAAGAAATCAGAGACGAGGACGAGAAGAGAGTGTGAAGTTATTCTTGGGTATGGGATGCACAGGATGGCCAAGCATTCGACCGCGGCGGCGATCAATTCAATGGAATTCCGTGAAGTCCATTGTTAACGCCGAGTCGGAAAGCCGATGACGGCACATGTGGCAGGTCGGAGGAGGGATAGGGTAGGGCAACATGATGAGAATAGATTTAGGCTGTTGTGGGAATTTGTGCGAGCTGAGAAGAATCGTCGAAGGGAGAACTCACCTGTACAGCAATGTAGTTGTCCAGGATGTAGTTGTTGCCAAACTAACAGCGCGAAACATTAGCAAAACCAAACCGACGACCACCACCACGAGGAGAAGAGGATACACATACATATGCTGGATCATCGCTGTTGATCGAGAACCGGATTCCAGCGTCTATGAACTTCCTGATGGGCACCTCGGCGACACTCGTGAGACACTGCAACAAGACGTTGCTGATGGGGCAGACGGACAACAGCGTGCCTTGCTTTGCGACACGTTCCATGAGTTTAGGATCTTCTGCTATTCGAATGCCATGGTCGATTCGCTCTACGTCCAGGAGGTCCAAGGAGTCCTCGATATACTTGGACGGTCCTTCTTCGCCGGCGTGTGCTGTCCGTCTGAGTCCTAGCGATTTGGCGCCGGCGTATAGTGACTTGAAGAGCTCGGGAGGGAAATTGTTCTCACTCGAATCGAGGCCGATGCCAACCACATCACCTGCTCGAGATGTCAGGATACAACTGAACACAAAGCTTTTGTGTCAGGGCTATTTCGATCGCCCTTGAACTGGGCATTGGTGTCTGACTGATCGATAGAACCATCCCCTGACGCATTCGCGAGTACTCACCTCGCTTATAACTGGCCTGAACATCCTCAAGCTTGAACGTAGCCTCGCAGTCAGGTGCCGGGAGATGGCGCATGAAGCAGCAGATCAATTCACTCGATATGTCAAACTCTCGCTGTGCACGCACCCGAGCAGCATTGAATCCTTGCAATATGGTCTCGTACGACACATTCCTCGACAGATGCGCTTGTGGATCGAAGAAAACCTCTGCGTGAACGACTCCATCGGCTGCCGCGTGCTCGAAGTAATCCCAAGCTAGAGCTTCAAAGTCTGAAGCCGTGATGAGGACGCTCATGCCGATGTAGTAGTAGTGTAGGAAGTCGTCCAGGGAGCTGAAGCGTTCATATCGTTGTAGCAATGTTTCCGCTGAGGTGAAGGCGGAATCGTCGCTTGGGAGTGAGATGTTGTTCTTCGCCGCCAGCTTGAACAGAACCGCCGGCGTGAGAGCTCCTTCCAGATGCATGTGGTGCTCACATTTTGGCAAGGCCTTGAGGAAGTCGCGAGTGACGTCTTGGCACATGTTGTCCGGCGTTTGGGTTCGGTCCTTTGAAGCTGGGTCGGGTGATTTGAATGTTCTTTTTGTGCTCAGAAGATGTGTAAGAAAGATAGGTGTTACTACAAGAGAGATGCACTTTCCTTATGTCAGACGAGACCTGGTCTTTCTCATTCCAAGATCCATGACCTCGCGAAGTTTTGCAGAGACTGCATTGTTAGCGCCAAGGAAGGCGGCGGACTCCGATGAAGTGAAAGTGTTTGGCAGGTATTCCTGAAGATGGATTTCTTCACTTGCACAGGCCGTAGATGTCTAAGATCGAGCAGGTACGCGGCCACAACGCGGTCAGGGATTCAGTTCGGCAACAAAATGTCAGTAGCACCAACAAGGTGCATTGCGATCGGGCACGAGGAACACACGCTCGCATGTGACGAGAAACTTGATGGTCGTTCTCTCGGTAGCAGAGCCGGCATTACGTGCTGACGTCGCAAGCCTGCAAAGTATCGGGCCGTCTGGAGGAAGGTCAAGGCGACCGACGGCAGAGATCCGAACCATTTGCTGGGATGTTGGGAGAGCAGGGATGTGGTTGCATGTTGTCGTCTTCTTCGGAACTGCATGATTCGAGAAGATCATCGGGGCCGATCGACCCCCTTCATGCCTGACGCGAGCAAGGTTGTTCGCAGACCACTCCATGTGAGCATCTTCATGTAGCAATTCCGGTGCCGCTGGCTGCATCCATTGTTGTGGTCAGAGGCAGCCGTGACAAATGAATGTTTGGTCTGCTTCGCTTAGTTCTGCCGACGGCCGGTGCCATCGTTCTGTCTGCGCTTCCGAGTTCCGCCCACATTGCCCAGGTTTTCTCGGATGTTGATCAGCAGCCCTATCTCGACTTGAAACAGCGGTAGAACGCAGGCCTCTGGCGATCACGTTGTACTTTCTCATCTCCAGCTTACATGCGTTGATGATGATGATGTGCCCGTCCGATGGTCGTGATATTTGACGGGTGATACTAAGAGTCAGGCCTGTGTGGCACAACATCATCGCCAATGCCGCTTTCACGAGTCGCCGCGGACACGTGGCTGGCATCTGGCTCACACGCTTTGGCGACCGAAATAGGCATACGCCACAGCATGTGGCGAGCTCGATCCTCCGGTGGGTGGTGAAAGTGGGATGGGCAAGCGGCCGTCTTGGTGCTCGTCGAGCGGGAAGGTCTTGATAGGCATGACCAAGAGATTCTCCATCCTGACCCTTTCCAATGGTGTGTTTGGCAGCCAGCGGAAATGTGGCACACGCAATCGGCAGCATCCCTCTCCAAATGAGCCGCTCGGAAGAATCTGCCCATGCTGTCGTGAGACATGGGCCGGCTAACTTTGTCGACGCAGCTGCCTCTCCGAGGTCTGATCAGCCTCGTCCTGTGCGCGTCGAAACGAGAGCCTCGGAAGATGCCAGACGGGAACGGAGACGTGTCCTGCTGCGGAAAAATCGTGCAGAGCAACGGGCGAGACGAATCTGAATTGCGTTGTCAAACTCAAATGGCAGGCCAAGCGGTGGAGCAAGCTCCTCGATTGGCCTGTTTCTCGGCTGCACGCCAGAGGTCTAGCGATTTTCTAGAAGGCGGCAGCGAAGTTTTGCTAGGAGCTCCTCACGTGTGCACTGGCGCCACGCCTGCTGCTGCTGGCACGTTGCCGGCCACCAATCCGGACGGGCGACCGACCGACCGCATCGCATCTGTCGCCGGGGCGGGGACGACGATAACGCCTGCTCGTGTTGGGGTCCGGCGGGGACAGCGAGCATCTTGGGCTGCCGCAAGGACAGGCTCGCTTTGGCACAGGCAAGGCACAAGCAGGGCCTGCTGATCACTCTTCGGGTCGTGGTCCGGGAATTGGCGATGGAGCAGCGCAACCACACAGACCAAAGCTTCCCCGTAGCAGCGGCAGCAACAGGCAGCTCGCCGCCTCGGCCGCGTGCAGGACATGCACATACTAGTCGCAGCGCTTGCTGTGCTGCTGCCGCTCGCCGTTCCTCCCTCTCGCCTGCGCGCGACGAGAGCAGTCAAGATCGCTGCTCGTTGAACTGCTGCGTGGCTCGGAATGCTGCAGTCGATGCGGCCAGGCTGCGGGGGGATAATCACCACCAGTCAATGCCATCGATAGTTGCGTGCCAATGCTACACACATCCAGCTGCCAGTCGTAGGTTGAATCGTGCGGCGTGCCGCGTCCCTGGGAGAGGCATGTGGAGCTGGCAGAGGCCATGCCTGAGCCTGGCTCGAGTGCCGTGTGGTGCGTCGACCGGTGCGCTACCAGCGTAGTCCCATAGCTAGCACGTCGCTTGCTGGATCATGCCCGCGAGTCCCGACCAAAACCGGCGTCTACAGCGTTCATCTCCTTGCTTGATATCTGCTGCACACGTTTGTCGCGTGTCCGGGGCTGCGTCTGCTGCGATTGATCCTGTTCGTCACGTCCATTCAACCATTGTCTTGGAACCGCTCACTCTCGCCCTCCACTACCGCTGCTGCCGCCACCATCACCATAGAGGCATTGCTGTTCTCGTCCTGCCGGAGCAAAACCTGTGCGTCTGCCGTGCCATTCGTTCTGCCCGCCGCCCTCGTCCCCTGCAGGCGACACCGCGCAGCATAGCACGACGATACCTACGACCACTGCCGACGATACGACGCCGCAGGCCGCGCCGCCGTCGCTCTGCAGCTGCTCCTCCTCTGCGCCAGCCTGTCTGCCTGTCTGCTGTCTGTGCGGCCATGACCAGAGCTGCCATCCGTCCACCCCATTTTCATCGTGCTTAGGTACGCCCGTCGCTCCTGCCGCTCATTCGCTGCTGCTTCGTCGTCGACGACCGCACATCTTCACGCTCGCTAACACCATCGTCCCGCAGTCCTTTTGCATTCTCTGCCTCGCCCGCCTCCATTTCCCCGAGCTGCGGGCTCCCTCCTGACAGGCCTTCCACGCTCCCGTCCTCCGCTGCCTGCGCTCGCCGCTCAGGGACGAGCAAACACTGTCTTCCTGATTCATCCAACTGGGCCGAGGCGCCTCCAGGTTTTTGGCCGCCGGCTGGGCATTCATTCATTCACTTCACTTCACCTCCGACTCGTTGTCCCCACATCCACCTGCCAACTCGACTTCTTGCCGCTCAGGGTCTGTCGCTTGCTTGTGGTATGACCGGCCACTCAAATTTTCATCTTCAGCGTGATTGGTGCCCAATACCACTCGCATTGGCGGCAACTCCTTCAAGCTCCCGGCCTGCATGTCTGATCTGAAGTCTCTTACTGGCCTCGACTCTTTGCAAAAATGGACTCCGGTCAATATCCTCCCCATACCGCCCCGTCGCCCTACCCTCCCTCGGTCACTTCCCATGGTCCGATCCCACCTCCCGGATACGGCCATCCAGAACAACATCCCCTGGCCGGCAATAGAGCACCTTCACCTGCCATGATGCAGCAACAGCCCAATGGAATGCCATATGGATACGGCAACGTACCTACCAACTCAGCGCCTCCCGGTCTGATTACAGACCAGTACATGAACAATGATTCTGGCATCTCGACTCCAGGCATCTCACCTACGCACCATTCAGCCGCAGCCTTGTCGGCGCAGCAGAAGAGAGCTTATCGACAGAGGCGCAAAGATCCAAGTTGCGATGCTTGTAGAGAGCGGAAGGTCAAGTGCGATGCAACCGACACTTCGAGCTGCTCAGAGTGCTCCAGTCGTGGAGTCAAGTGCCAATTCACCAAGGAAACCAACAGGAGGATGTCTTCGATCAAGCAGGTGCAGGATTTGGAGAAGCAGTTGGCATTGGCAAAGCAGCAGATCAACCAACTACGAAATATGCTGCAGGAGGGAGGTGCTAATGAGGCGAGTTCGAACGCACCGCAAGTGCCGTCGTTGAGCCTGCCAGACACAGGCAAGAGGGAACGACGACATGTGCCACCCGCAATCGATGGCTTTGATGAGGTGAGGAAGAACATTCGAACTTACAGCAAGGGCATCTTCAAGCCTCCTCCACCCTATCGACAATTCGGGTCGCAACCAACATACTCACACGTTACCCACGCGCTCCCGCCAAAACATGTCGCGGACCATCTGCTATCCCACTATCGTGGCTCTGTTCACATGTATGCGCCCCATCTCCACTGGCCGACGTTTATACAGGAGTATGAAGACCTCTACCGCACTGGAACGTTCGAGCGATGCCGACACATCTGGGTGGCACTATTCTACGCTGTCCTGGCATGCGGCACACTGATGGATCCGCAGAGAAGATCACCGACAGAAGAGTCAGAAGGGGCGCAGTTCTTGGAGAAATCCATATCGAGCATCAATACCTGGAGTGATGAGTTGACGGTGGATCACGTCCGCACGAGCTTGCTTCTCAGCATCTATTTCATGGAAGTCAATCTACGATCTCCGGGTTGGGTCTGGCTGGGAGCGGCCATGCGCGTCTCTCAAGACATTGGACTTCATACGGAGAACGGGCCTTATCCGCCCATGGAGACTGAGATGCGCAGGCGCGTGTGGTGGAGCGTGTATAACTGGGACAGGTATGCGCTGAGAATGAATGTTATGAGACAATGACTGATTTTTCTAGAATCTGCTCCATGGAGATAGGCCGCCCACTGTTGATCGACGACGAGGACTGCGATGTCAGCGAACCTGTACCCGTAGACGACGAATGCATTCGACCGAACGGCATCGTAATGCCTCCCCCTGGCCAAGCCGTTCCCAGCGGATTGATCGCTGTGATACCCGTGACTCGCATCACGGCACAGCTCAAGAAGACGCTGAAGTCACAAACCGTTGCAGCCTCTACACTCGCGACTTGCGATGAGCACTTCAAGTCGGTCATGGCTTCATGGCCAGATCCGTATCCAATGCATTCCCAAGCTCCTTTGGACCCTCGACTTCTTACCGCCGGATGCAGTTTGCAAACGGCGCGCTTCTTCCTCTACAGGCACAACATGTCGCCAGCGTGTCGACCGAGCGATCGACGAGACTCACTGGATCGATGTGTCTCGGTCGCCAAAGACACGGCACATTACGTGCAACGCACTTTACAGCATCCTTCGACGTCACCGGCCCAGGGGTATCTCTCACCAACTCACATGGCTAACTGGGCTGGCCGCATTCGCACAATGTGTCCCGCCTTCTTTTGTACGCATCTATGGAGATGTCAACTGGTTCTGTGCTTGCGAGGGGAGTTCGGCGCGGCATTAACATTGGTGCATGTCTCGGCGGCAGTTGGCGATCTGCGCAAGAATAATGTGGGATGTGGTCGGTTTCTGGCGTTCTTTCTCGACAAACTCATCGGACGACTACGAAGTGGAGCGAATCACCAGACGCTGGAGACGGACGAAGAGATGTTGGCATATGCTAGTGGTGATATGCAAGGATGCTCCGATGACGCGTGGGCTTGGACAGGCGGCGAGACGGGCACAAGCCTTCATCAGCCACAAGCGATCGTGAACGGGAGCGGAGGGGACAAACCTGCACTTCAGGCTGAGCAACTGTCTATGAGTACGCTTTCCGAGCGCGAGGTGCAAGATTGGGGCGGGTGGGATCACATCCAGCGCACGTTGAATCAGCTGGTGCAAGAGCAGCAAGGTCAAGCTATGCCTCGACCGACGTCTGCACATCCACCCGGCCAGTATCCTCCACCACCGCCATCTTATCCTGGACCTCCACCTACTTCTGCGCCTCAACCTCAGCAGTCCAGCCTAGGACCTCCACCACATCCACACCCTCAGCCTGGATCAGTGTCGCCCAATCCCAGCAACAGCGGCGCCAGCAGCAGCAGGATCAGCATCAAAGACATAATGTGATTTGAGACACTCTTTGCTGGGAAGATGAGGGAAAAGTTTGAGATAATGTGTGATGGGCGCGAAGATGCGATTGTGCGTGGAGTTTGGCACGGAGAAAAAGCGAGAGCGTACGTGCATTTCCGTTACTTTGCATGGCCGCTGCGGCAGATTGGTGCTGCGGGTTTGCTTCGAGGCGTAAGGGGAGCGAGTGAGCGAGCGAACGCAACGACTAGAGGCATGATTCCAGCCATGCCACCGAACATACGCATAGACTGTACGCGATAGTAGTTGTACGAACACCATCGAGAGAGAGAGTACATGGCACGACGTGACGTACTGCTTCGATTCTGAAAATACACGGCTTTTGCATGGGATATGACCCTCTTCCCTTTCTCTATCATTGTCATTGTGACCGACATCCGAAGAAGTTCATCAATGACTAGGCTGAGCCCGTTGTGGAGCGTTCCGTTGTTCTCGAAACCCCACGTGGGATAGACAAGAGTAACCGGAACCAGATCCAGTCCAATGCCAAGCTGGTATACCGACAAGTCGGATGTGTTCGGATACAGAAGCACTCGGCCGCTGCATCTCCTTCCGTAGACAAGTGCTTTGAACGAGCCTCGCTGCACAGACCGCCCAGCATTGCTAAGGGCATATCTTGACGGTATCCGGCATTCGCTGCTTGCTTGCTTGCTTGCTGACTCGTCGGATGACAATGCCTATCTTCAAAGCAGGCCAGGGGGATACAGTCAGGAGTTACCAAGCAAGGGGACCAATTGAGTTGTAGACGGTGACAGACGCGTGTCGTGTTGGAAGACAGGGCGCCTATAACACCACAGAACCGCATTCAAGTTGGCAGCGGTTTGAGAGATGAAACGAATGGGAGATGGCAGTGACGTAGACTGGACGGAGTGGGTCGGGCCTGTCGAAGCTTCAGCCAAGGCCGGTCAAGCCTTCCGTCAACGATGCGCCAATCGCAAGGCGCCGGGCCCGCTTCAGACTTTCACAAGCGCCTCAAGCTTGCGCGTGGGAGAGCAGGAAGGAGCTGTGCGGATAGGTGTGAGAGGTGTTGCGTTGGCAAGGGTTAGGATAGAGAGCTCTTGCCTTGTTCCTGGTTTCGTGGGGACTTTTTCGATTGTTGCTGAGCTGTCTTCTGTTTCTGTTCCTGTTTCTGTTAATACGCTCTCACTACTCCCCATCAACCTCTCAATCCCTGGTCACAAGCTCGAGAACCAGTCTCAGAAACTAGCATTCATCTATCCCCTAGCCAAAACCTGAACTACACCTCTCACCGCCACTTCCCGCCGTCACCATGGTTCATCTCGCCAGAGTCGCTACGACCAAGGACCTCGAGGAGAAGATCGTCCCGGGTCTCGAGGATCTCAAGTTTGACGACGCTGCTGATGATGAAGATGAGTTCACGGCTAGTGTCTATGGCTCGAGATTCGCGGCGGCGGATCTCCCCAAGCATGAGATGCCTGAGCGTGAGATGCCGCGTGAGGTGGCTTATCGTATGATCAAGTGAGCTGGATTGGGAGCGGCTCAATGGAAGTGGAGAGTGATTGACGATTGTTTAGGGACGATTTGACTCTCGATGGCACACCTACTCTCAAGTGAGGTCTTCGAGGATTCCGTTCCCAAGACAACGAGCTGATCTGTTCCGCAGCTTGGCCTCCTTCGTCACGACCTACATGGAAGACGAAGCCGAGAAGCTCATGATCGACGCCTTCTCCAAGAACTTCATCGACTACGAGGAGTACCCCGTCTCCGCCGACATCCAGAACCGCTGCGTTTCTATGATCGCCCGCCTCTTCAACATCCCAGCCCACGATGAGAACACAAATGCCATGGGGACGTCGACCATTGGTTCCTCCGAAGCCATTATGCTCGCGACCTTGGCCATGAAGAAGCGCTGGCAGAACAAGAGGAAGGCCGAGGGCAAGGACTACAGCAACCCCAACATTGTCATGAACTCGGCTGTGCAGGTTTGCTGGGAGAAGGCCGCCAGATACTTTGATGTTGAGGAGAAGTACGTCTACTGCACGGATGATCGTTATGTGATCGATCCTGAGCAGGCTGTCGACCTCGTGGACGAGAACACAATTGGTATTTGCTCGATCCTGGGAACGACCTATACTGGAGAGTATGAGGATACCAAGGCCATCAACGACTTGCTTGTTAAGAGAGGCATTGACTGCCCGATCCACGTCGATGCGGCTTCTGGCGGTTTCGTTGCCCCATTCGTCAACCCCAACCTTGTTTGGGACTTCAGACTTGAAAAGGTCGTTTCGATCAACGTCTCTGGCCACAAGTATGGTCTTGTTTACCCAGGTGTTGGATGGGTGGTCTGGCGTGATCCTGAGTTCCTGCCAAAGGGTGAGCCCAATCTTCAATTTTTTTTGTAGAGAGCACCGTGCTAATGTTTTTTCAGAACTCATCTTCAACATCAACTACCTCGGTGCAGACCAGGCGTCGTTCACGCTCAACTTCTCCCGTGGCGCTAGTCAAGTCATTGGACAGTACTACCAGCTCATTCGTCTGGGCAAGAAGGGATACCGTAGCATCATGTTCAACTTGACCCGTACTGCCGACTACTTGTCCGCGGCTGTCCAGAAGATGGGATTCCTCTTGATGTCGCAGACCAAGGGCCAGGGTCTCCCACTGGTGGCATTCCGTCTCAACCCAGACGACGACCACAAATTCGATGAGTTTGCCATTGCTCACCAGCTGCGTGAGCGTGGATGGGTCGTTCCCGCATACACCATGGCGCCAAACGCCGGCAAGCTGAAGATGATGCGTGTGGTCGTCCGTGAGGACTTCTCCCGCAGCCGCTGCGACGCACTGGTTTGCGACTTGCAGATGGCCGTGAACGAGTTGAAGAAAATGGATGAGTCGAAGCTGCAGCAGCACAAGGAGCATCGCCAGGCACACGCGGCCGTCAAGACCTGGCAGAAGAAGATCAACAACCACTACGGCGACGAGCAGCACTCCCTCAAGGGCAAGCACGGCAAGTCCCATGGCATTTGCTAGATGGGCAGACATTACTAGAAGGCAGCGACAGCGTCATGAGAATGGAAAGGTTTCAGACCTAGGATACGTGTAAGAGTGGCACACAGCGCATAGCGGAGGAGCTAGGATGAACGAAATCATGATACAGCACGAATATGATGCGTTGCGTTACGAGTACAGATGATGTTGGTATCTGTGGTACATGTCTGGCTTGGCTCGGCAATACATCGGCTATGTCTGCCTTCAGTAGTCGTCGTGGTGTGTCGTTGCAGCGTGACCGTGACGCTCGACGTAAGCTCGCTCGCTCCGGCCGGCGCATCACATGGCGGTGGACGAGTTGAGCTGGGTGTGCAGCAGTGCTCGCCTCAGATTGGACGCGTGACGACCAAGAGACTGCCCGTGGCTCGGGCATTTGTCAATTGGAGGTGTGAGAGTACGCAACCCTTTGCTTGGCTCGATGAAACGCGTGGGAGGGCGAGCAGCAGGACTTTCTGTCTGCCTGCAGAAGCCGTTGGCGCCGGAGGTGATGTCGTCAGGGTCCAAGCTGTTGTTCGTTCGTCCGGGGCACACACAGCACAGCCTCAAACTCGCCAACCCTTGTTGTGATCTCGTACATCTCGTCGTCGGTTTCTGCTGCTTCGGCTCTCCAGATCAACCCTGCGACTGCTTCACCCTCCCGCGTCAATCAACATGAAGCGCTTCCAAGGGCTCATTAACCGGACGAAGAGTGAGTGAGAGACCCGTCATTCCCTTCCTTCCCGGAGCTCTCCCACGAATTTCTTGTGAAGCTGAGAAGCTGACATCCTGCCTTCGCGACAGGTCTCTCCACCCACGGCCCTCGCAGCCAGAGCAACACCCAGAACTTCGAGAATGCCCCCGCCGACTCCCCCGAAGCCAACGCCGGCCGCGCCGTGCGCCTCTTCTGCGAATCCGGCTCTGCCAGCAATGGCGGCGAGGAAGTCCTGCACCTCCCTGTGATCGTCGAGTCCGCCGAATCCTCGCCCTCCGCCGCCGCGAGCGCGGCGTATCAGATACGCAAGTTCCTGGGGAAGGAGTATCAGAACAAACCGCATGTGCAGTACAACGCCATCATGCTCGTGCGGATTCTGAGCGATAACCCGGGCCCTACGTTCACGCGGAACTTTGATAAGAGCTTTGTGGCGGCGGTCAAGGATACGTTACGGTCGTGCAAGGACGCGAGTACGCAGCAGATTTTGCGCGAGACGTTGGATGCGCTGGAGGCGGATAAGCAGTATGATCAGGGATTGCAGGGGCTGTTGGTTATGTGGAGGAAGGAGAAGGGGCAGAATGCTTCGTTGGGGCATCGCTCGAGTGTGAGGATGTCGCAGCAGCCGAGGGACTTTTCGGCGTTTCAGCAGCCTGGACAGGAACAGCAGTTTGGTCGTGGTGGTGGGAGCGGGAGGAGGTCGGGGAGGACGACGCTCCCAACGCCTGCTGAGTTGGCTAGTCGCGTTGAGGAGGCGAGGAATACGGCGAAGATTCTGCTACAGCTTGTGCAGTCGACACGGACGGAGGATGTTCTCAATCATGAGCTGATTCGAGAATTCAGTGAGCGGTGTCAGGGGGCTCAGCGGAGCATGCAGTCATATATCAACTGCGATGATCCGGCGCCGGACCATGATACGATGCAGACGTTGATTGAGACGAATGAGCAGCTGAGTCTGGCGCTTACTCGGCATCAGAGAGCTGTGCTTGCTGCGAGGAGGGCGATGGGGGCCGCAGAGAGTCCGAGTCAACAGGCTGCGACTGAGAATGGGTATGGTGCTTTTGCGCCTCCTCCGGCGACTGGGGCGCAAAATGGGAATGGAGTGTATACACCAGCGCCTACATTCGGTGGACATCAGCAGCAACAAGCGCCAGCCAGTGGATTTGGTGCGTCAGTCGTGGGACAACCGCAGGAGAATCGGTCAAGCTATGAAGGATACCAGGCTCCAGCAGGCCCACCACCCGGCACGATCAATAGCTTCGACCAGCGGCCTGCGCAACCACACCACCAGCAGTCATGGGCGAAGCCGAACAACCCCTTCGCCGACCCGGTAGAGCACACCTCCAACCCTGCACCCCTGGCCATCGAACCAACAAACTACGGCACCGGCGCAGGTGCCTTCTCCCACCAACCGCAGCATCTACCGCAACAACCACCCCAAATACCTCCCCTCCCCCAATCCACGACAACCCAAACCTTCTCCATCGAACCCGAACCCACCTTCGCCCCCTCCCCACCCCGCCGCCAAAACACCGCCGACCTCGAAAACGCCTACTCCGACTCCGAAGGCCGCGTCTCGCCCATCCTCCACCGCACCAACCCCGCAGCAGCACCACCCTCCCGCGAAGGCCTCGTCGTCTCCCCAGAATCCCCCCATCGACCCGGTCCTGGCCCCTGGCATCACTCGGACATTACGCAGAGTTATGTGGGGAGGCAGAGTAGTGCCGCCAATGGGATTACGATGCATGGCGGGCAGAGCGATGATAATGTGCAGGAGATTGATGGGTATAGTCAGGTCGGCAGGAGGGATCATGGTGCGGGGCCGGGGAGTATGAGGTCGAGTGAGTATGATGTTAGTCCGGTGGAGGTGAGGACGGCGCAGGTGGGGAGGAGGTATTAGAAGGGAAGGATGAATGAAGGAGATGATGGATAGATGATTGGTTCTGTTCGAGTGGTGAATGAAGAGTAGAGGGCTGATGGATATGGAAGTGATGAAAATCTCTGGATTTTGTGTCTGATTTTTTTAGCCTTCAATTTTTTGACGATCGTGATACCACCCCCTTTCGTGAGCCATGACTTGCGGCATTGCGATATAGTCTGAGATGCAAGCGTGATCGATGAACTTGCGATACTCGTCTCATTACCACTACTCTCACTCCAATATCATCTCATCCCCATCTCATCCCCATCTCCATCATCCATCTTCACCCCACCATCCAAATCCAAAACCCTCCACTCCCTCCCCCGATTCCCCAAAACCACACAAACCAACCTCCCCTTCCTCCCCCCAACGATCAACTTCACCGGTCTGAACCCCTCTTTCCCCGCGAAGACGTGCTGGATTTCTTCCGACTCCAACGTCTCCTTGTCTTCCTGCGAGAGGCTGTGTTTGGTGATCTTGGTGTGGCCGTCGAGGAATTTGAAGAGGGTGAGGAAGGAGGTGTTGTTGGTGTAGGGGATCCATTTCGCGTCGAGGAGGTCGCCTTTCGCGGGGAAGAAGTGCGTGGTTTGGGTAGAGGAGGAGGTTGGGGAGGGGCGTTTGGAGGGACTGCCCGTGGCGGTGGAGTAGTGGGTGATGTGCAGGATGTGGAGGTCGGTTTTGGAGCCGGGCTGGAGGGCGAGGAGGGAGGTTGTGCTTGAGGATGGTTGGGTGTCTTCGTCTTGCTGGGGTTGGCTGCTCATTTTCATGTCTAGAATTGTTGTGCCGGGGTCCAAAGGGAGCGGTATTGAGGTTGGGTGGGAGAGCATGCGGCTTTGCCATTCGGTGATGCGTGTGAGGGCGAGGCGGACGTGGCCTATGAGGCCTGCGGTGAGGGCTGGGAGGTTGAGGAGAGAACATGGATCGTGGACGTCCTTGATCTTCAGTTCTGCGTCTGATTTGAGGCCATTGAGCTGTTGCAGGGCTTCTTTCGTCCGCTCGTAGCTGATGTCTTGGATGATGGGTTTCTGGAAGAACTCGTCCTTACTGCAGCTCTCTCCTATTTCCGGTCTAGTCTCGACATGGGGCGTCAGCCTGCTGCGCATTAACGTCTCCTTGATGTAGGGCAGTAGCAGAGCATAGTCCAAGTTTGGCACTTCTCGGTCTTCAATCTCAAGCGCGCTGTTCGATAGTGGTCCTGCGATTGCGATTTCAAGATCCATCTTCACCCATTTGTAGAATGCGCGGAATTGGCGGTGCTCCATCTGGATGATCAATTGCATCTTCTGTGCAACAAGCCGCAAGCTGTCGACATGCTCGAGGATCTTGGTGAACAACTCAGCCGGACAATCGAACTTGCTTGAGCCTTCGTAAAAGTTCGCGAGCCCACGAAGAGTGGTGAGGGCTATGCTCATGCGGTCCAGCGCAGGCAGGAGATTGATGAAGACGTGATTCTGCAGATGTGTGTACATTGAATTGATTGTTTGTTCCCAGTCCTTGTGGCGGCGGGTAATGGCATTGGTGAACCATTCTTTCAGGGGTTCATTGAAGCCGCCAGTCATTGCCAAATTGAAGAGATTTAGCACTGGATCGGACTCAAGCTCAGTTTCTAGAAAGGCTGAGAGATTGTCGATCAGCCTTTGCGGCAATGCAATGCTGGTTGTGAAATCGTGTTCGATACACCGCACTGTCTGCACGATATATTCCAGTAGCACTTGTATCCGTTTGTTGTTGGTTCCAATCACATGGAGCAGTGGTCCGCTCAGCGCCTGTAGAGGCAGGTCCAGCAAATTCAGAGTCAAACTCGAGTTTCCTGTGTCTGATAGAATGGCGTGGCTGGCGCTCTCTGGGTGAGCGGCGTGCATGATGGGCTTGCCCGGGATAGAGTTGCTTCCAACTTTGACCGTCTCATCGAGGAAGACCTGCACAACACCATCTTCCTGACAGACGAGTACACTCTGAACAACATTGGATGCCGTATCCTTGCGGGTATGGAACAAAGTATTTGTTGCCTGTTGGTTGCCGAACTTGTTTAACGCTCCAAACACCTTCGTATTGGACGTAGAATGGGTCTGAATATTGCTTAGTTTGGGCAGAACTTTCGTCACGTCCAGTGTCGTAATAGCTCGTGGTAAGTCCATCAACGCTGCATCGAGCTTCTTCTTAGCACTCCCAGCAGCTTCCTCGATCTCGTCAAGCCCATCGTACCAGTCATCTGTCGTGAGCTCTTCTGTGACTTTTCGTCTCACATTCCTGCCAGCTTCATGGCCCATCCAGCCAAAGCATCCGACCTTCAATGGCTCAGGCTTTGGTTCCTCAGGCTCAGGCGCAAGTTCAGGTTCAGGTTCAGGTTCAGGCTTGTCATCCGCCGGCTGTTGAATAGGAGCAGGCTTCGCAGGTTCAGGCTCCTTGATCCTCAAATCAAGCAACCACTCCTCATCCTCGCCGCCTTCAGGCTGCAAGCTCACAAGCTGCATCTGCTTCCCAGTCCCGCCATCGTGAATCGCGTAATGCCCGTTGCTCCAGCCGATGCCAAGACAAGTCCCATCCGCTTTCCAGCTCAAGGCAGTCACTTCGACTTCCTTTTTGATTTGCTTGATGTGGTAGGCGAGCTGCCCATTTGTGATGCGGAAGACGTTGACATCCCAGATGGACGTAACGATTGCGAGCAGGTCGTGGCAGTGAGAGTAGGCTGTAAATGGAAATTTTATGGGAGCTGGGAATCGTTTGCTGGTGAGTTGATCCAATCTAGGATTGGTGCTGCTCTCCTCTTGGGCCATATGAGTGAGCGTGTATGGTTTGTGACAGGTTCATGTGTGGGAAGGAGGAGGCAATGGGTTGAAGTCGAGGGCAGAACTCTAGCGTGTTTCAGCAGACGCGCAGTCACGTGGAAAATGTTCAAAATGTTGCTCAAGTAACGCTGATCGCTTTCTGCTGTGATTCTAATTATTCATTCCTCTAATTCGTAGTACTCCTAGCTAACGTCGCTTCAGACAATGGTGTAGCTCTCAGCTACCGACCTAATGTCTTTGCTGTACCCTACATCCTGGTTCATGTTCAACAAGGTCACGCTGTTCACGTCGACATCCACCCATGGTCGGCTCTTTGCGAAGCGCACCTGCATCGGGAAGAACTCGCTTTCCGACGATGCTTGAGCCTCAATCTCAAAGCTTCCGCTAGGATTGCTATCGTCCACATCGCCAATGGTCCAGTCTATGCTGTCTCCGCTGACCTCGTACACAGCGTCGAAGCTCGAGACGGAAGGCTCAGATGTCGCGTATGGGATGACCACAGTTACATCCTTGAGAGGGTCAGAGCCAGTCAGCTCGTATTCGACAGTGATGCTGTACGTGTTTGGCGAAAGCTCTGAGGTCCAGACCGTGAATTTGATAGGGGGTTCTTGAACATCATCCGGTTTTGCCACGAGCCGCCATCGCATCACCTGGATGCTGTTGTTGGCTGGGAAACCCTTGGTGGTGTCTGTAAGTTGAATCGTGTTGTTGTTCTTGAACTGCGCCTTGTCGACCTTTGGATGTGCGTTGAGCTGGGCGCCTTTGGTATCGCCAAGAGCAAGGTCAAGTTTGACTTGAGTCAAGCTAGGGTCAGTGATTCGCAATTGGAGATCACCCTTGACCTCGAAGAGTTCCACGGCGCCTTCTCGAGACAGACGAGCAGATATGGCTTCGGCGACTGTGACATGAATGCCTTCTCTGTCGATGCTGCCCCTTGTCGCAGGTACGGACGGTTGAATAGGCTGAGCAGCTGGAGTAGGTACACCAGCCAGCGGTGCACTAGCCTCCGCTTCTGGGCCCAGGTCGCCGCGAACCTGCTCGAACATGGTATTGGTAGTCTTCTTCTTGCCCAGCTGCATTCCCTTTCCTCGTGTAGCAAGCGGCTTGTTGAAGGTCTGATTCTTAGCAGCGTTGTACGAGTCGTAAGAGTCGGTCATGCTGGGAGCAGCGGGCGGTGGAGTGTACGTGGGATAGTTGGGTGTCCTCGGCATGCCTCCCATGCTGCCACTGCCGACTCTCGCAGCACGAGACATTTCCTTGCGCTGCATTTCCAACTGCTTCGCCTTGCGTTTCCGCTCTTCTGAAGCCTCAAGCTCCTTGTTGCGGGCAATGATCTCCTGAATGCGCTCTTCGTGCGACTCCATGTCCAGGAACGTCTTGATCTGGCTCAGAGTCAAGTTCTCCCTGTAACCGAGCGTTACGACCTCGTCGAAGGCGGAAAGAAGTTCGTAGGCGCATCGTGCAATTTCGCGCTCGTCGAGGCTCTTGCATATCGATCCGACAACTTGTGCGAATAGGTGGAGTGTGGAGATGTCTTGGAGGATGTTGGATTGGCGGTTGGTGATCAAAACCATGTACAGCTCGTCCAGTGGCTGGTAGACGAAGCGAACATTGTCCTGTTCGACAGTGGTGTGCTGCGAGGCCGTATCTGCGAGTTTGGGGAAAGATGCCAGGAGAGCCTCGACTCGCGACCTTTGCATCTGACGGAACTGTCGGGCGAGGATGGGCTTCCCCGATCGGGTGGTGATGGCTGCGCTGAGGACCACCATCTTGGGCGAGTATTGGGGTGTGTATGGGGTAGGATGGTTGTTCAATGGTGACCCGACACTGTTCGTGTCTGATGCCAGCTTGTCTCCTTCCCACGCTCCAGGCTTGGCAGTGAGCGGGATCGCCCGTGATGGTCCGAGCGTCCGCGCACTTGCCCTTCGGCCGCTTTCATACTTCACTCACACCATCCTCTCTCCTTCAACACCCACCACCCGCCCTCGACACCCGCACCGACCAACGACACCACGACGGCATCTTGACAGTGTACAACGACTCACCGCATCCGACTCCGCGGATACACATGCCAACAGCGACCACCTCGACATCTGACAAAGAACCGCCAACCGAACAAGGAGCGCCGCTTTGACGCGCTTTCCGACGTGTTCGACACTTTCATCGTCCGTGACTCACCCACCTTTTGACTCTTGAAGATACTGGAAAGTAATAGACGCGTCCTGCGCCGAGCGGAGGCTCCAAACTCGTCGTCAAAATGACTTCCGCCTTCACATCCCTTGCCGCCCCGGCACTTGAAGACACCATGGAGGTCTCTTCGTCACCCGCCGCAGGTGACATGTTTGACGCCGATATCGAGATTGACTACGATGATTATCCTGGTGCCGCACACCTGACCGATGACGAGCGCATGCTCGAAGATGGCGATCCCACGCGCCCACCTACTGCGACCGATGAAATGATGGACGATGAAGACCATACCACCACTTTGGTGGAAGAAGTAATGCAAGATGATATCCCAGTTGATCAAACCGCTCAACCTGAGCCGAATGATGAGGAGCTCATCGACTACGACGATGATAGCTACCTGGATGTAGGCCAGCCCTTCTTTGACGATACCACGTTGCAGAACACCGAGACAGGCTTCAGTGCCCCTACTGAGGCTGCGCCTGCACCAACCACGTCACACGAAGACGTCACCAAGCAGCAAGAGCTGCTCACAGAGCCACACGCGAACGTCAAGGAGCAAAATGTGGCTCCCGGCGAGAATGCCGAGCCCGCGGCGGTCGAGGTACCAGTAACAGAAGAGCATTCCCACGATACTGGCGCTGAGTCTAACGCGAATGTCGAGCCCACTGCATCATCGACGGCTCCACATGAGTCAGGAGAAGCACTTGCAGCTGTTGATGACGCTGCCATCGATGGTAGCCACGAGCTGCTCTATGAAGGCGAAGCTACCGCGGCTGAGCCAGAGAAATCTGACGACACTACGACTTCGTTGAAAGCGCTCCCACAATTACCTGGTACTCTTGATACGACTGCGCGTGAAGTGCCGGACGGACCACCCACTCCCACTGACACGGGCCTGCATCCCATGACTGTCAACTACCGTGACTACTGCATGCCCATGTTCAAGTCGAGCAAGCAACCAGACGGACTCCTGAAGAACGATAATCTTGCGAGCATTGGCCTTTCGAACCTCATGCAAGACTGTAGGAACCGACTCAAAGTCAAATTAGGTGAGGAAATTTCAGAAGGCGATGACATTGTTCTCGTCTTCGACCGCTTGGGTCTCATGCTCGTTGAGGTACGTCAGCTTTACCCCCAAAACTCTAGCTTGTACTGACTTCTTTGCAGGGCAACTCATCTACGTTCAATACCAGTCTCAACGAGATCATCGACGTTTGGCAGCAACTGCATTTCAACGATGGCGTGCAAGATGTTCCTCCCCTTACTGTAACCCTCACGTCGCAGCCGAAGTTCTCCACCTCCGTGGGCAGTCTGCAAAAGGCTGTCAACGATGGGCAGGGCATCTCCAACATTCCTGAACCATACATCGCAGAGAATGAAGAGTATCAAGACGCCGATACTGAGGCTGAGCCTACTGATGAGTACACTGTCGAAGAAGAGCAAAACCTTGCTACTGGCGAAGAGCATTACGAGGAGCACGATGGTCACGCCCATGAATACACAGAGGAACAGGCACCGTACAGCGAAGGGGCTGGATTTCAGGAAGGCTACGAGCTCGCAGAAGAAGCCCATGAGGAGCACCAGGCCTACGAAGATACAGAGGAAGGTAATCAATTCGAGATCAACTACGAGGACTACAACGAGAACGAGGAATACCCAGACCCGGAAGAATTTGGCCAGCATGAGGAGGCCGAACCTACTGCAGAGGCCGTCGAAGCTCCAAAGGACCAAGCCCAGAGTGAAGTCACCGAGGAGAAGCCTGCTGAGATCGTCAAGCCGGATTCTGCTGCAAGCTCAACGACCGTTCGCGGTGACACGGCGAACGATGCGGCTGGTGAGTATTATGAAGATCTGATCGACTGGGATGATGACGATGACCTGACGGGTTATCCTTCAGAGCCGAATGCGAATACCGACGACGACGATTTCTCCGCGCTCCTCACTGAGTACGACGCGGACGCCGGCGAAGCTGAAGCAGGAGATGCTCAAAACGTGAGCAAAGAGTATGAGCATGCACCAGAGTCCACTTCGGAGCCTCAGCCTCCTGCAGGCGATGGAAAGGAGCAAGCACCAGGTGCTGCGGACTCTGAGGACTTGCTCGGCCTGAACGATGAGCAGCAGCCTCAAGGCGACGAAGCAGCCAAGGAATTCAACAACGAGCCCCAGCAAGACAATCCAGACGATGGTCTCATTGAGTACGAAGACGAGGCATTCGATGAGGCTGACCTTATAGATTACGACGACGAAGACGACGAGCAATTCCATACGGCTCTCGACTTGGCCGATGGTGACAACACCGAGCATGGACCAGGCCACTCCAATGCTGCTGAACCGAACAATCAGCCCCAGGACCGAGTTGTAGACGAGGACGGCATTGGATACGACGACGACGATTTCGCCATACCAGAGACCACGAAAGGATCCACCAATTCTGGCAAGCGGTCCTTCGAAGAGCATGCTGATGAGGATGTGTTGACCTTCGACGACGAGCCAGAGCTGAAGAAGGCACGCTCGGACTAGATGCTTTGCAAAGTAGTCTGGGTAAAGTCACACCCGCTACTGGCTCTCGAGGAGCGAACAAACTCGACAGCTTTCATCACCATCACCCCGCCGGAAGGAGATCAGCATGCACACACTAACTTTCAGACACTAACATTCACCACAGCCGACATACTTCTAGCACCGATTGCGAGCCAAAAGTGCAACCTTCACGGTGACGGCGGATATTGAGACGGTAAGTTCTTTTCATTCTGTTTTAAGCGGCGCAGAGATGGGATGCAGCAGTGCAACAGCGGCACTGCGAAAAGCGAGACACGGCGAGCGAGCAGCGAGCAGAGCAGCAAGCAGACAAGACTTCCTAACCACGAGAGCGCGCGGCGCACGAGAACGAAGGAAGCAATTGGGACAGGAGCATGGGCGTTGGATTGATTGACATACCCTGAGACTTTGTTGTTTCTGCATCGAGAAGGCGCTGGGGGAGTCTGGAGATGAAGCAGAGCGTGTGCGCGCACATGCCATTTTCGTGCACGGGCTTGACGACGCTCTTCGCTGGCATCGTCTTCGATAGTATGCTCCTCAAAAAGCATGCATCGAATGCGTGCTGTTCGAAAAGCTTTTGCTAGTTTGGGTAACTTGGGTAATTGACACGTTTGAAGATGAGATTTTGTTTTCAGAAGTGGGCCAGTTCCCTTGATTCACGCTCGACACTCGAAGTTTGATTGCTATCGTACATGAGTCCTTCCTCGTCGCCGTTCCAACATGATTACGCTTACTTTTCCCCGTTTCCCCGTCGTTTGCCATTCGTTACTCATACAGTGTCGTGAAAAAGCCATCTAAACATCCGTCCACGCACTTCAATCGACCCGATCCTGCACCGACATGAGGGGCATGCCCTTCTCGATGACGCCCGACAACCTGCCCGTTCCACCTGGCAAGAGCCCGTCATACTCTGACTCCTCCGCTTTCTCCTGGTCCGCCCATCCCTCTCGGAGACCCCAAGCCAGCAGAAGCGCCACGAGCTCACGGTTGGGAATATGCTGCACGATGCGAGCCATGCATCGATCGTTAGTCGTCATCATGGCTGGCGAGAGTGCTGCTTGTCGTTGGCGGAACCAGACGGACAGGTGGTGGTCATCCGTGGCCTGGATGGCGAACTGGTCGAAGGCGTTGTTGTTCGTGAGGCGGACGTAGCCGCATGAGATGAGCTCGATTGTTTGAAGAGTCGTCTCTGGGCGTGGTGGTGGCTGCTCCTCCCAGGGAGCAGGCTGCGGCTTGTAGTCGTCGAAGATGGGACCTGGAGAGATTCTGTTGAGAAGATCTGGCCATGAACCCTCGCGGAGCGCTTCGCTCCAGTGGGTGTTTTGCTGGTTATGGTTGGGGAGATGTGGGAGATGTGGAAGCGGTGGTGGTGGTGGAGGGTTTTGCTGGATGTTGTTGCCCGGATTGGAGCCACCAAACATCGCCTGTAGGTTCATGCCACCAGCGTTGGCGAGCATGCCAGGGTTGTGTTGGTTATGGTGGTGGAACAGCTGGTTTGCGACGTGCTGCTGGAAGTGACCGGCCTGTGGGGCGTTTGCCATGCCGAGTGCGTGCCATGGAAAGGCCATTTGCTGCATCTGCGGTGCATTTTGCGGCACGATTGGAGGTGGGAGGGCCATTGCGTTGTTCTGCTGAACGTTGGCGCCGCCAGGAGCCTGGGCAGCGGCTTGCTGGTTGGGGAAGTTTTGGAAGTTCAACAAGGGCTGATGAACACCAGCAGCCTGCACTGCTGCCATTGCTTGCGCCTGACCGGCCTGCCCTCCGGTGGGGAAGCGAGGATGAGTTGTGATGGAGACCGAGTCGAGTGTCAACTTCTTGAGGCTCTTATTAGAATGATTTCTGACCAGCTCTTCAAGAGCAGGCGGAGTCATCCAGCAGTTGTGAAGCGTCAGCTCTTCAACAAACTTGAAAACCAGGCCGAAGCCTGCTGCTGGTGCAATGCAATGTTCGGGTGCAGTGATTGGGGCGGGGAGCAGATTGTTGTTACGTGCGAAGATGCCCTCGGCGTGCTCGCCACCACCGAACCACCCGATGTTCAACTTGGTAATGGATGGGCGAAGGCAGATGCGGTCTCTCAGAACACTCTTGTGGAAAGAGCGAACAGCCTCAGAGGGGCTCAGTGCACGTGTCTCCGCGAAGCCAGCGTTGTCTTTCTCCACAGTCCTCCAATCTGGCTTGACGTGGATTGTGACGTCCTTGAGATTCGGTAGAGCGTCCCAGAACGACGACCTCCCAAGAATCGGCAGAAAGCTGCTGGAGATCTTGGCGACGTTGAGAGTTCGAACATTGGCGACCACGAGAGGGTTGTCGATGATCGCTAGGATATAGGATTCCAAGAAAGCTCTTTGAGCCCACTCAGTCTCCAAAAGCCACTCCTTCTGCTCCTTCCTCAACTCGGATGGAGCCAATGCACACTTATCCCAAGGTAGACCTGATTCAGTGGGGCTGATGGTTGTAAAGAGTACACCCTCGAGTGCCATTTCCTCTGGAGAGCCACAGGTAGAAGTGGCGGCATTGATATTAGCTGCCGCAACGGTGGGCCACAAACTCGGATCAGCAAACTGAGTATCTTGCAAACCAGGCAGCTCAGGGATTGGCTTGGCAATACTCCTCTTCGCGAGTGTGACCTCTTTCATACTTGAGTTGCCGCCGACTTTGGTATGACAGGCTTGAAGCGCTGCCCAAAAGTCCTTGGTTTCTTGTAGTCCTTCGGGAAGCCGCGCATGCGATTGACCAAATACAGGAGAAGGCCGCTCAAAGATGCGAGCTCGCAGACTCTTGTCTGGCCCATTAAGCCAGCCAAGACCGCTCTCGACAGACAACCCGAGTTCCTGAACCTTGGTCAAGTTGGCAAACGCAGCTTTCATACGGAGCGTCTCATCGGCAGTTCGCTCCAACCCAGCCAAGTTGGCAAAGCGAGTGTACTGTTGTGGCGGCCATTCATAACCTCCATGGTACGATTCGACGAGATCGAGCTCTTTCTTGACAGGAGGCCGAGCGAGCTGGCTTTCGGCAACCTCGAAGCTCATGCCAAATCGCTTGATGTGCGGGCCGAATCCCTGGAAGACACGAAGGCCATGACCACGATAGACCTTTCCCTCTACATCGTTCTTGTCGTTCTGCCACTGCAAGCCAGCGTGCAATGTGTCCAGGCTCACTTCAGGCGCGTCTCGAGCTCGGCCCTTACCCTTGTCCATAGCTTGAGGAGTAGCTTGTGAAGATCTAGTCGATACTTTTGCGTCCTCGTCGATCATGTCGTACAGTTCGGTATTGAACGGCACGACCGAAGCATTGAACAATGTGTCTGAGACCATGTTTTCGAACTCTCGACAGACCAACCTCATGGACTTGACATCCTGCCGATCGAGAAAGTCGGTAATAAGATCGAAGATTTCCTTGGGCAGCTCGTCAAGCGGCCACTTTCTCTTGGGTGGTGTTGGCCTCAGTGATGGATAATCGAGCCGCTCACGGTAGCTTGAAAGGACGGTGAGATTGGTGTCTTTAGTGATGGTTCCACCTCGACCAGCGAGAGGTCCCGCTGGGCACAATGGTAGGTATTTCAGGCAATTTAGCTGCACTGCTTGATCTGAAGTGCTGGTGGTGCTGTTGCAGCTGAATAGCATGGCTGAAGTGCCTGGGAACATATCCGCAGGACGCTTGTTCTTCTCCGTGGGACGATTGCGTGCGAGCGTCAAAGCCTCGCGAATAGCATCACGGTTTTGCTGCGCAGCCTGGGGGTTGTTCTGAGCAAAGGTGCGGATTTCTTGTACGCTCATGTCCAGGATCTCTGAATGCTCATCGTCATCAAGCCAGCTCACAGAAGAATCGGCGTCTTTCTGGACGAGCACATCCCTACCAAACAGATCCTCACCGCGGATTATAGGCTGGTCTGGAGTCAAAGAGGTGCTACGAGCGCTCGAGGCAGCCGGTTTTCCAGGGCCTGCGGACGAAGAGGCTTTCCTCTTAGTCGGCATCCTGGCAGTGACGCTTGGGACGAATTCAGCCGCTTGGGCGCGCAGATTGAATGCTGGTGGGGTTCTACTGCTGCTTGCGCCAGGCTCAAGCGCAAAACGAGGCTGGCGGGGCTGCAGTCGTCTGCGGGGGGCGTTGTGGTGGGAGGGCCACGGGTCAGATGAGTTGTCGTCGTCGTCCAGAGAAGGGTTCTCGGGTACTGAAGAAAGAGGGTTGTTGGTTGGGCGGTTGTCCATCGTCGCCCTTGTCCAGGCGTGTAATTATGAAGCGTCTCGAAGCGTAAGGGTGGTGTTAAGTGTGGTCGTGCAGAGGACCCACCAAACGCGGATTCCGAAGTGAATGGAAGGCGGGTTACTGGCGGCACATGAAGGTCTTGGACCTAGCGAGCGACACGCGTGACTCGCATCCCGTGAAGGCTGCGATGCGACTGCAGTTTGTGAAGGAAGGTGCTGTGGTGAAGCCTGCTCTGGATTGTTTGGTGGTGACGCCTGCAGCAGGTGCGGTTGTTTGCCTCGTCTAACTTTTTGCTAGCGACCAGGGACGTTTCATGGGGAAGGCAGGAAGGTGGCCCGACTCTCACGCACATCTCAAGGCGCACGACGTTCCATCCTCTCTTCACTTCACTTCACTCGCATCCCATTCACATGTCAATTTTCCGCACCTTCCTCCAAGTTCAAGCAGCAACTGCCGTACATGCGTTGTGGATTGTACAGTGGCCCGCGACTCTTGCCGATAAGGACATACTTTCCCACACCTTCCAACTCGAACATATCATTATTAGCAGGGCAATTCGCCTACTCCATTGACATTCAACCCTATGTATCTCAGTACTCGGTGGCGATGAATTAAGGCCAAGGCTGTTTTCGTATCATCAATTCATAAATAGAAACGGCTAGCCGTCAGGGAAGTCGAGCAGCACCGGCGAGCAACACATCAGCAATACGACTACACACCTCTCATCGATCTTATCACTCCTGGCAGCAGCTCAACTGCGAATGGCGCACGCCATATGTGAAAGACTCCACGTGAAGGCTCCACGGAAGGCTGCCGGCCGCTTTCCGGCATGGATGTTCTCCCAGCACAGCGCTCCACTTTACGCGTGGCCGCCACTCGACCACATCCCCAATGCGCGCCTGCTACGATCAGGAAAAGAGTCTCGACGCGCGGACATGCCACTCCCCCAGTGCTCTTGTCGTTTCAGGCAGACACTACTGATAGACTCTTTCCATTCTTCGCCGTTGACAAGTTGAGTGTCTTGATCTTGCTTCCCTTTTCGTTCTTCAAATTTGCACACAAGATGTATCAAAATGTCAACACACGAGAGACGGAGATGATATACAGTCCGACTCATGGGCCTCCACCACCGTACGACAGCATAGACAGCCTGGGAAAGACCGCGCCGAATGGATCGACATGGAATCCCAAGAACTGGTCCAAAGTCACCATACTCTGCGTGATCGCGGCTGTTGTAGTAGTGATCGCAGGTATCATCGTTGGAGCTGTTATTGGGACGAGAGAGAATTCGTACCCTGACTATTCTGCTCTCGCATACACTCTCGAGGATACCTACTCTGGGACCGGCTTCTTCGATAACTTCGATTACTTCACTGGATACGACCCAACTTCAGGATTTGTCCACTACGTCGATTCGGAAGTAGCTGATTCCCAACAATACAACTTAACCTACGCTTCATCCTCGTCTGCGATCCTGAGAGTGGACACAACGGACACGGATGCCAGCACAGGTCGCTACTCAGTCCGCATCACAAGCAAGAAGCAATATAACAGCGGACTCTTCGTTTTCGACATCGTCAACACCCCATATGGCTGCAGCACATGGAACGCCCTCTGGCTCAGCGACCCAAACAACTGGCCAACAAACGGTAAGCATCCACCCCATCCCCACTCAACCCATATCAATCTTAACGAACCCCCCAGGCGAAATCGACATCGTCGAAGCAGTTAATCAAGCCACAAGCGGCAACCAAGCAACCCTGCACACCGCCTCCGACTGCAAAATGAACGTCAAGCGCAAACAAACCGGCACCGTCCTCTCCAAAAACTGCTACAACGGCACCGACAACAACGCCGGCTGCGGCGTCCAAGGCGCCCCCTCCACCTACGGCCAAGCCCTCAACACGGCCGGCGGCGGCATCTACGCCATGGAATGGCGCCCCGAAGGAATCCGCATCTGGTTCTTCCCGCGCGCCTCCATCCCCTCAGACATCCCCACCGACGTCTCCAACACCACCGCCCCGGACCCGAGCACCTGGCCTACCCCCCTTGCAGACTTCCCCAACACCAACTGCGACATCAGCTCGCATTTCCGCAACCAGAGCATCATCGCCAATATTGATTTATGCGGGACGTGGGCGGGCGCCACGAGCGTGTATAGCGATGAGGATCATTGTCCGGGGTTGTGTTCAGATTTTGTGGCGGGTAATAATACGGCGTTTGAGACGGCGGTTTGGCAGTGGAATAGTTGGAGGGTGTATACTGCTGCTTGAGAAGGAGGGGGAGGAGGAGGTGATGGGTGGGTGGATGGATGGATGAATGATGAGGATGACAAAAGCTTTTGTTGGCGTGTGTGGGCATTGGGCATGTATGTGTATGTGTATGTGTTTGTACTTGGAGATAGATAAAGATACCCCCTTGAATGTCAAAGTTATGAAATAGACGGACGGTCTGAATGTGGGACATGCCATTGGCGTGTAGTATCGATATCTGATGAGACGGGTCATGAGGGATTGAGGGGAACATTAACATGTGACAGTCGACGAGTGAGAGTCTACATTGAAGCTGGATGGCTTGATCAAGCACTGCCATGTCTCGTGTATTCAAGTGCCATATTCCAAAACTTGGGTTTGTATACATGCAACAGCATCAAAAACAACAACTAAAACGCTCACAATGCAATCTCCACCCAACCAAGTAGCCTTCTTCCTCTATACATGATGTTTTGTCCGTGTTTCCCAAAAAAGACACCCCTTCCCAAACCCACAAAGCTTTCCTAGTCCCTACAAACCTCCGTCAACATCTCATCCAAAGGCATGAGCTTCACATCCCTGCCAATACTCGGCGACGCCGACCCGGCCATCAACCCAGCGGTTCCCCAGAGCCCTCTACCTTCATCCCAGTGTCTGAACAACATCTTGACATCCCGCGGCACGCCGGAGAATAAGACGGAGCATTTGGGTATGGAGCGGCGGTCTTCTAGCGAGGCTGACATGATGGTGTAGTCAGATGCGAAGAGCAGTGCTTGTCCGAGGAGAGTGTCTCGAATGCGGTCTGGGTGGGATGCGAGCAGGGGGCCGATGAGGATGAAGACTTCGCTGTGCGCGTCTAGGAGGTAGATCCCGTCGACGTCGAGCTGTTCTTGTGTGAATGGAGTGGTTTCTTTGGCTTCGACTTTGACTTCCTCTGCGTCTCTTGCGGGTGAGCGAGCGGGTGAGAGGCTGTTCCAGCTTGGGCGTCTGTTCCATAGGGTCGTGAGGAGGCCGGTTTTGGCTTCAGCTTGCTGGATCCTGAAAAGCCGTGACTTGAACTTGTCGGGCGATGCAGCTTTCGATTGCCAGACGTCGGAGACCTTGGGGACATTCCACTTGGTGGTGTTGGCGCCAAAGACCTTGAGGAAGGATGGGAATTCAACACCTCCATCCACCTCTATAATTTCACCAGTCTCGCTCAAATCCATTGCAGCAAGTCGAGCTGCACTCAGTTCTTCAGCCGAGCAGGAAGAGCCTTTCCAGAGGTAAAGTTTTGTCTGCTGCAGGCTAACAGGATAAGAGACCAAGAAGACGAAGCCAGCACACAGCGAGTCGATCGCAAAGTCCACCTCATCGAAAACAATGTGGCCGAGGTGTTTGCGACCGCATAGCATATACTGCTTGGTTGCGCTATCCCGTCCACCACGGCGAGTCACAAATATGCCGCCCATTGAGTGCAAGAAAGAAGCCGGCTCCATGCCCTGACGCACAAGCTGGACACTGGCAGAGCCATTCTCCTTCGAGAGCTTTTTGCCGGCTGTGTTCGCGGTCTCGACGTTGCTTTCGGAGGCACGCGAACCAGCCCACAAGTAGATCTGCGAAGTTTTGACACCTTTGGGATTGGTGGAAGTGTGCGTGCAGAGGTAGGCCGACTCGTTGTAATGCGTATATTCCTCTTGCGGCGCCAGTGACTTCAGTGCCCCGTCTTGTGCGACTAGTTGCACACTCTTGCGTAAGGTTTTTGATGTCTCAGGCACGGGTTGACTCGGGCTTATCACTGTCTGCGTGTCTATGGCCAGCGGCTCTCGATACTTGGGTATTGTGCCGAACGAAGTCCTGAGCAGGCTGCCCGTGGCAGTGCTGGGCTGATCCGGAATGGGACTGCCATTCGTCAAGCCTTTGCAGGTCGTTAGTCATCAGAGCCATTGGAAGCGCTACGTGACTGCACGGCTCTTCGTCAGAATATGAAGGTCAAGCAAGCAAGGAGAGGATGGGGTTCGCCGCCAGTGTGATTACTGACCTTTATTGGGGGAAGCCTCCGCTAGCTGGCCACTAACCGTCCGCGAGGACTTCGCAGGTTTGGGTGGCAGCCCAGCAGAGGCTGGTGGTGAGGGCTGGTCTCCATTCTTCTCAACAGTGATTCCAAGACCGCTTTTCTTTGGACTCGAAGCAAGCAATCCAGCCGACCTCATGGCAGCTTCCTCGTCTTTCCTTGTTGGTAACTGGATTTGAGAAGGTCCATCGCTCTTAGGAGGAGACGGTCTACGCCCCCATTGGGTAGCCGCTGCCTTGACGGAAGGTATACTATCCCGCGAGTTTTCCTTGTTCTCTTCCGGTTGGGAGCCTTTGGTCGATCTGCGAGGACCAAAGCCCTTGAATGCTGGAACTACACTGGGCGACGCGGTCTCGTTGCTGGACCTCTCCGGGCTGAACGTTCCTCTACCAATCAGAGAAGGACTCTTGGAGGGCGTTGCTGGCTTCTGCAGATCAACAGCTCCGCGAGTGAAGGTCGGCTTCGTAGGAGTACTTGGCTTCTCCTCCTCTTGAAAGTCTTTGTCTGGCTGCGGGCTTTTGCTTAACGATGCCCTCATTATTGATGCTGCAGACCCTTGGAGTGCTGCCGGCTTTGCCTTTGCTTGCGTTGCTTTGGTGTCTTCATCCTTCTCTGGATCAGCGGCTTTCTCGGACTCCTGTCCATATGGGCCAACGCTAATGGGTCGTGGAGTTTTGTTGAGAGATGCCATCATAACAGACGCTGCTGAGCCTGGCAGTGCAGGTGGCTTCGGCTTAGTGGGCGGCACGCTAGCCTCTGCACTCGTCTGCGGCGTTTTGTTTTGGTGATCGCTGCTTGATTCGATCGAGGGAGAACTGTTCAACGACGATCGCATGATTGGAGCTGCGGACTCAACACTCACTGGTTTCGGCATCTGGATCTCAGGTTGAGTCAGGCCGGCATCGTCCGCCTTGGGGCCGTTGTCAGCTGGGGGCGCTGATGAGGGTTCGGGAGTAGAAGTGGTAGCCTTTGTGGCACCTTTGCGTCGCTTTGGGCCCTTCGCGCGGTCTTTTCGAACATCTTGCAGTGGCTCACCAGCTTTGGGAGGCTCGCTTGACGTGGTCTGAGGAACAGATCGGCCTGGCGTCGCTGGACTCTCGGGCCTAGAAGTTCGATTTGAGGGTGGCCCTCGAGCGAGTATGCCAGCAAGTCCAGGATTGAAGCGTGCAGCCAACTTCGACTTCTCAAGACTTGGCTTGGTCTCTGTAGAACTTGATTCGCTGGTTTGTCTACTCAGAGGCTGGAAGGTCGACTCGGCAGTTGCAGGTTCAGGTGTCTGTACAGGTGCAGGTGTCTGTACCGGTATCTGTTCCGGTGTCTGTGCAGGGGCTGGTGTCACTTTCGGCGGCGCTTCAGACACTGATTTCTCCTTCAAGCTCTTGTGTCGTGTGAGAGCTTCAGGGGTCGCTTCTCTGGTCTTCTCAGTGGTCTGTACGCTCCTGGCGCAGTCAGAGCGTCCAAGCAACTCTCGCTTAGCAAGGGCTTCAGGTTTCGAAGGCGCTTGAGGTGCTCCGCTAATCTTCCTCTCGTGCGCCTGACCAGGTAGGTCACGGCCTTCTTCTTTTGCTTTTTGTATGTCACCCTTTTTGGCCAGTAGACTCTCCTTTAGCTCGTCTTTGCGTTCAGTCTTGACAGGTCCTGTCGTATTGGCAAGGCCAGACTTTCCACGCACGATGTTATCCTTAAGCACATCCGGCGCGACGTAGCGTTCCTGTTGGGTCTTCCGCAGGTTGCCAAACTTGGACAAGAATTCAGGCTCATCTTTAGGCTTCGACTCAGGGCGTGGTCGTGACTTCAGCTGGCTGCGGAAGTCTGTAGTCGGCATCTTCGGTGGAGTATCTGGCTTCGCCTTGCTCTTGTTGATGGGTGGTGACTTCAGCGTTGAACTCCGACTGCGTCTGCCAGTCTTAGGGGTAGTAGGTTCAGCACTTGGAAGAGGCGGCGACTTGACAGACTGGGTCTCCGGCTCAGGCTTTGGAAGACTCGCTGGCTTCTCTGCGACAGCAGGTGGCGGCGACTTCGCTGATTCCACTGGTATGTCAGGCAGCTGTGTTGACGTCTGAGTGAGTCCTTTTTTCGGCTCCAAGTCGATAGGATCGCCCAAGGGTTTCGGGGGAGAGGCAGCTGTCTCTTCTGGCTTACTTGCAGGCGGCGAAGGGTTGGCTGGCGACGTCGTAAACTTGTCTGCTAACCGTAGAGGCTTAAGTTTGTTCGTGGGAGTAGTTGTTTGCGACAGATCCTTAGACTCTGAACGTTTCAGGACACTCTGGCCAAACGGCGTGGTCTTAGTGGGGGATCCGGGCCTTGAGCCTTCGTCTCCCACGGTCTTCTGCGCTTCAGCAGCATATAGCGTGGAATCAGTGCTTGCACGCTGCGCCTTCGCCTTCGCCAGATCCGCCATCCAGCTGGGTTGACTGTTCCTTGAGGGTGCAGGCTTTGGAGATTCAGGCCGAGAAATCGAGCTCTCCAGCCAACTGGACTTGTTCGGACTCCATCGTTTCGAAGGACTCCCAGGAGACTGTGGGACGCTTGGGCCGTCATCGTTGGCGCTGTAATTGGATGCCACGGATTTGCTCCTGCTGTGGTGAGGCAACGCAGGCTTAACGAATTTCTCATCATCTTGCGCGGTATTCAGGTGCAGGCCACCCAAGCCATTACTTGAGCTGGTAGGCCTTGATGAGCTCTCTGTCTTCGATTCGCGGTTTGTCGATGTCGGCTCAAGTTTAGGCATGCTATGCGATCCTTGCAGTCCACCCAACCCGCTTCGTGCACTTGCCACAGAGTTCTGCCTGCTAAGACTGGCACCGGGTTGTGCACTCCAGCGTTTGTTATGACTGTCCGATCGCTTCATCATCGCGCTCTGCACAAAACCACCAACTCCTTTCGTGGGCGATGCGGGTCTGTCACCGACGTTTGTCAATCGTGCCTGAGAGCTCGACATGGTCAAAGTCCGCGCAACGCTGCCAGAGTCGCCGCTCGCAATTGAAGCTTGATCGAAACTCGGCGAGGCTCGTTGCTGGTCTTCATCCTCCGCCAAGAGTGACTTTAGATCCGGTTTTCTGCTCGAAGTAGAGGTTGCAGAATCCCTGCTGCTGCTATTCGAGAACGTGCTCTCACGTATTGAGGATCCTCTCGTGAAGAGGTCAGACCTCGCATCCGACATTGGTGGGCTGCCCAAGCTTTCAGGATCTGCTGATGATTCTCTTGACATTCCTGGAAGGCCTCTTCTCCCTGACATGACATTCTCACTCGAAGGCGCCTCGTCCTTGCTCTTTCTATATGCAGCAGACCCAATGCCACGATCCGCCGTTTGCTTGAACCACGAGGGGTCGCGAGCGCCCAGTGATGCTGCGATTTGATCTCGGCTCGGCTCAGGTTCGTCAGTCCGCTCCTGGACAGGCTTACTACCAGTGAGCACCATCGATGAAGGCCGGCTTCCACCGAGTTTCGAGCCCGGTCGCGGACGCTGCTGCCATGAGAGTGTGCCTGATCGCGCCAGATTGGAGGCGCTGGGGGTAGAGGCCGAAGCTGAGTCTCTGTTTGATGCTGCAGAGGTTGTAGACGTTGTGCTGGATCGCTTTATTGACCCAAAGCCCTTGAAGTCTGGTACATCTCGTCCTTCTGGAGCAACCGACTTTTCAGGCTCTGGGGCTGAGTTGCGGCCATTGGCCTCGGCGGAGGAAGAGGGAGGGGTCATGGTCACTGGCGGCGATGCGTGTAGGCTGGCATTGGTGGTGGTGCGGGACAGTGGGCGGGCTGCGGGCGAAGCAGGTGTTTGTTGTTTATCGGGCGAGATGGATCGTGCTCGTTCTGGTCACTGGTCAGCCCTTGCGCGCGCGTTGGCGGAGAGTCGGTGGCTTTGTGTAGCAGAGAGAGGTCAACACAGCAACCACCTCCGACACACACACCACAGCTCCAGCCGACTTTGACATGATCACACGACTCACCCAGTCTCCGCGCCGCCCGTTGTTCGCGTCCCTTCTGCACTTCTTCTTCCAGCTTCCGCACTCTCTCCTGGTCCTCACGATCGCGCTTCTCCGACAGCTCTCGGACGCTTTTGAGAAAAGCAGCGGGGTCGAGGTCGCTCTCGCTCACGGGATCACGCTGTGGCGGTGGCCGCGAGGAGCCATCGGATGGCGGGTGGGTGTTGTCCATAACAACAAGTGCAACATGGACGAAACTAAAGGGAAGGAGACAGGGATGGCAGACCTGCGACGTGAGCAACAGACCGGGGTCGCTCAGGGCTGTGGAAGCTTAATAGAGTGAGTGCACGACGACGGGTGCGGATATAATAAGATTCAGATGAAGCGAAGATGAACTACACGTCGATTGTCAGATCCCTTTACTCTACGCGTGCGTGCGCGGCTCCTGGTCTGCTCTGATTGCCCGTTGTTGCCGGCCTGGAATGCAGCGTCTCTGCCATCATCAAACAGTCTCCGGCCCTTCTGCTGCGGCCGCTGCTGCTTCCTGATGCAGGCCGTGCAGCAGCTTGTTGTTGTTTCTGCCGCCATTATTGACCCCGTGCTGCCTCTGAAACTGACAGAAGCTTCCCTTCCCACTAATCGTGTGCGCAACCGGATTGCCCATGCGATGATGGCGTGCGTCGCCGTGTCGTAGTTACGCGGTACGCCGTTACACCACGCTAGCCAGAACAGTCCTGAGTGCCTGCCAAGGCGTGAGATCTGGGAGATCGAGTCGAACTCAATTGTCGCCCTGTCAAAGGGCTGGAGGGGAAATCATGGAGCATCAGTATAGGAACAGGCGATCTTTCGCGTCCTGAACGACCCATTGAAGGCCTTCCTCAAGATTGAGACCGGTCATCGCAGAGCATGGCAAGATATGCCATTTGTGCGTTCGGATGCTGTCCAGTTGCAATCCCTGAACAGTGCTTAAGTAAGAGTGCATGATCCAAATTTGGTACGGGCCGGAGGAGCGGCAGGCCGATGTTTTCACTCACCTCGCGTATGTCGTCCTCACTCATGCATCCGGATACATCGCTCTTGTTCTTGAAGACGAGGAGGGACGCACCCATGAGACGCTGGAGCATGTCAGTGAAAGCTGATTGGAGAGGAGAAAATGAGGGAGACGATACTTCCTGCACCAGGAGTCCTTTCAACTCCTGACGACAGTCGTCCAGACGCTCTCGATCGGTGGAGTCGACCACCCAGATGAGCGTGTCTGTCTTCTCAAAGTAGTTCTTCCAGTACGTGCGGAGCGTCTTCTGGCCGCCGACATCCCCTTGGAACGGATCAGCAGATAGCTAGAAATGGCGGAGGGGAAGCACGAACAGATATTCAGTTTGTATCTTCCAATTCATTCATTAGCACAAGCTCAAGAACGGCTCTTATGAGCAACCCACCCTTCATAATCGATTGTCTTGATGATGAAACCCAGTGTTGGGCTGACTTCGTTGACATCTTCCTTCATGATTCTTTTGACGATCGTGGTCTTGCCAGCGTTGTCCAGACCCCTTCACATGAAAATCAGCTCTCACCCTCGCGGTTGGTCAGGCTGCCACTCACAACATCAAGATTCGCATCTCTTTGTCCTTCAAGCGCGCTTTCCTTAAAATCGACAGCATTTTGCAATTTTGTTGTTGTTGGTGAGAAGAGAGAAAAGCAAGACGGAAGCAAAACTGATCACTTCACTTCACGAACCGGTCACGTGCAACCGACCCCTATCGCACGTGGAGAGCATTCAGATCACAACTCGGTCGCGAACACTCCCGAGGTCACAACGACGTCAACCACACACTCTGTTGACCTGAACGACCTCAACAACTTCGAAAAAAAAACCAACACCTGTGACCATCGACGTCCTTCACTCCAAGAAGATCCAACACCAACCCGAGTCAATGCCACGTGAGAGAGGAAAGAGAGGCGCCTTGCTCTCCTTCACGACACTCGTCCTCGGTGTCGTCTACTTCCTGTGGAAAGTCTCCAATCAAGAGCGAGACAAGAAGTCCAAGAAGCACAGCGCCAAGTGGCGAGCGTACGAAGCCGAGCAGGCGAAGAAGGGGAAGAAGAAGCCGCCACGGAGAGAGCGCAGTATGTTTTCTAACACGTCTTACTTGAATATCACATGTACTGACCAGACGTGCGTCTCCAGAGCGAGGACCGCACTTCATCCTCAAGCCACAATACCAGTGATTGACTCATCATGGCATTCACCTCATCCGGAAGGAACACCTTCCTCGAAATTTATGGGGAAAGGGCTGCGGGTGCCACGTGCACGTCACGGGCTGCTGCTGCAAACAAGCCGCCCGCATCTCAACCACGCACAATAGCAAACACCGCGCTATTGTCGAGCGGTGGCGACACAAAAACCGAGCGACCTTGCGCTTTGACTCCGCACTACACCAGCACTGACCCTACAACACTCGACATCATGGCAGACCACGCTCTTCCACCGCACAAGAAACCACCCCGCGCAAATCGCTGGCCAACGAAAGCAGATTTTCCAAAGCCGGATCCTAACCGCTGGAAGGGCAGCTGGGATGCGCATGACAGTGCGCATTGGGATAGCGACAAGAAGGATGAATGGGACAGCGACAAGAATGATGACGGCTGGGGCGATCAAGGCGCCAAGCTGACCGACTGGGACGGCGGGTGGGCGCCACCTCCGGTGGATTGGGAATTCCGATCAGCTTTCAGACCTGGGCAATCGGAAGAACAGGTGCAGAGATGGCTAGACAACAGCGAAAAGGCACTTACTGGCACTCTCCTGAAGCGTGAAGCCTCCACCAGCACGACCGAATTCGATGGAGCTACCTACGCATTCGTCAAACCACAAGATTCGCAGGAGATCAAACAGATGGGCGACATGATACCCCGATACTGGATCCCCTCTACTTTTGGAAGACAAGACCCGCAGACCTTCTGGGAAGAGCTGGTGCGCTCCAACGCACCCGAGCCCCTTGACGACAAAGATCTACAAGGCGTCAGACCTTGGTGGGAGCTTCTCTCGCAAGGTCAAGAATTCCTTCCAGAGGTTTCTCATCCCGACATTGCAGGAATTGACCCAGATGAGAGTTTTGAAGAGCGACTGGCACGCGAGCACGATCAAGGCGGCCACAAGCATGTCGAGAACAGACGAAACTACTTACTCGCAACCAAGCAAGCGGATCGGGAGAAGAAGGAGCGCCAGAAGCAGCGGACGAAGAAGCTGTTGACGAAGCAGTGCAACAGCGACCGCGCTCGGGACAACAAGAAGCTTCGTCCTCGCCAGGAAAAGCTATTCATCCGATCCGCCCGACCAGAAGACTTCATCGCCATCAAGAACATCCTCAACTACCACATCTGCGATAATTGGGCGACATCCGAGAGTGAGGAACAGACGACGGACGACATCGCCCAGCGATACGGCGAGCTCGTTTACTCAAAGATGCCGTTCCTCGTCGCGTGTGAAAAGGGCGCAGTCCTCAAAGGACGCAGACACAAGAACCGGGCTCCTGACGATGACATCGTACTTCCCGACACTGTCCTCGGCTTTGCATACGCAGACGACTACAACGACATGAAAGGCATGTATCGCTACACCGCCCAGATCGAAGTCTACACAGACAACAGGCATTACCTGAAGGGCATTGCGAGCTGCCTCATGGACAAGATGCTGGCAATGCTCGATCCGGACTATCTCGAGCGTGGTGGATACGAGGTTCGTGGCGACGAGCTCGAAGGCAAGGAACCCAAGAGACTCATCAAGAACATCCTCATTCACTGTCCGTTTGAGAAGCCAGAGCGCCTCGAGTGGATGACCCGTTGGATGTCGAGCATGAATTTCGCAAAGGTCGGGCATTTGGATGGGATTGGCACGAAGTTGGGCAGAGCTGTCGGTCTGGCTATCTTTCAGCGTGGGACGGGTGCTCAGCTGAACCATGCGAATCCGACGCCAGTCTGATGAAGTATGAAGGAATGAGAGCAGCAAAGCGTGAGGTTGATTGTATGACATAACGGATGGTTCTTTACTCGACGATGGAGACGAAGAAGGGAGCTGATGTCTTTCTGTAAGACTAGAAAAAAGGGTTCCTCAAGTCTGTACTCTAGCAACCCGAGTCTAGGGTAATGCAATGGAATCGATCACCAGAAACCACACCCCTTTCTCCATTCCACCGCCCAAAAGCCCTCTCAAAAACCTCATGTACTTTTGCTAGGTGCCGTATAAGACCACCATTCCTCGAATCGAACCGCCTCAACATCCACCCACCCACCCTTCCCTCCGCCCGTCCATCATCTCCTCAATCAAGCCTTCGCACCACTAGTCGCAACCCTCAACCTCGAAACCCTCACAAACCTCCCCAAAGCCTGAATCTCCGTAAAGCACATATAACTGCTCAACTCCCCCACCCAGCTATACGTCGTCAGATCCCCTCCCTCCTTATCGTCCTCATCCCCAACTTCCGCGAAAGGCTGCGTGGCGTCGCACTTGCCCCTACATCACACCACCACAGTAAGCATATAACCATAATCTTCAAGTAGGAATCTCGCAAGGCAGGGACGTAAAGGTAAACTCACTGCATCAACAAACACTCAAACCCCTCCCCGGGGAGGAAACTCTCCGTCAGACCCGCGTAGCCCTTGAGGTCGATGCATTGGTTGACGGGCCAGGTGGCATTGGTGCATTCGCCTTTGAAGGACGGGGCGGTGCAGAGTTGGACGGTGGCGGAGGGGAGGTTGGTGTTGCTGGAGTTGGACTGGCGTTTCTCGAAGGTCATGGGTGAGGAGAGGAATTCTTCTAAGGAGGGTGGTGGTGTCGCGTCGCGGGGGGTTGTGGTTTCGGTGTCGGTGGGGAGGGCGGTGGTTAGGAGGAGGAGGAGGAGGAGGAGGAGGAGGGAGGTGAGGAGGGCTGTGAGGATGAACATTTTGGTTGGTGGTTGTGTGTTTTCGCCTTGTTTGTGGTGAGATGTTGCTTGTAGGCGGCTGATTGTTTAGGTGTGCTGCTGGAAAGGTGTTCGTGTGTTTTGCCTATGATATCACGGAGCGAGAGGCGCGTGTTTCAGGGGGCGACAAACGAGGTGTGGAAGGAAAGAGCAAGCAAGGTCGGAGAAATGAGGAATGTGCAAGAAACTCTTACTTCATCTCGTGAAGACTGGAAGCGAGTCACATCTGACTTCCATCACTTACTTCTATGAGCGAAAATTTGTTTGCTTGTGATATTGTGGCGTGGCTTCACTTACCCAGCAAGTGTAACTAGCATCTCCTGAGACCTTTGTTTGCTGAAGCAGTTCAGGATTTCTGTACCACAACCCCAAGAGAAGCCAAGACAGGTTCGTGTAGCTTGAACGGCATTCTGGAAATTAGTCCTTTTTCATTCTTTCTCATATCGAAACAATGCTGGGGGGATGGATATCTCAGATCGCTTTTTTTGGCTGAAGGGAATTAGGCAAAAAAGCATTGCAAGTTCGCTCATTATGCGGAATCCATCAACACCAACGCTTGAGAAGGAACCTCTACCCAGATGAGCGCCTCCGCGGATGAAGAGATATGCCCTACTTCAACTTGGTCAAAGCCCGTTGCAACGCCTTCTTCTGCTTGCCGTCTCGCTCGAGTACCCAGGCCCAGTCTCGCAATTGGATGCCCTTACCGTCGACCGAATCTTCTCGCCAGTCGCCCCAGGTCGGCACGCGCTCTTCTTCTTTCTTGACAGCCGAGGATGCAGGATCAGCTTGGGCCTTTGGTGTCGCTGTTCCACCAGATGGCTTGGCGAAGCGGTTGGTCGGCATTTGAGAAGCTCCTCCAGTCATCCATGAATATCTACTGGTCTTCTTTCCCATTGCCATCATCGCTGCGGTCTGGTTCGATTGGTTGAAAGCGTGGACTTCTTGTGTCTGAGCTTCCTTCTGCTTCTTGTTCATTTCCTTCTTGGTCATTTTCACGGGAGCAGCAGCCTCAGCTGGAGCTGTCGCAGTTGGCGTTTCGGCAGGTGTCTCAGCAGGTGTGCTGTCGCCTCCGCCTTCACTGGCAGCCTTCTTCTTGCGTGCTTCGCGCTTCTTTGATCGTTCCTTCTCAGCCTGTCGATCACGGTCTGCGAGCTCACGAAGACGGGCGTTGAGCGTGCCTTGAAAAGAGACAGTCTGCACAGGCTGAGGCGTGTCCCCTCCGCCATTCCCGTTCACTTCTCCATTTGCCACCGTTGATGAGTCCTGCGTCTTGTCCCATGACGTGCCAGTGACACTCTCTGGAACGACCGTTTCTTGACTCTTCTTGCCCTCACCCTCAGCAATGTCGGCGAATTCAGGTGGAATCACACGCCCGTGGTCACCGTACAGTCTTGCACGCGCTATCCCATATGCTTCGTCCAACATGCCCCTCAGCCGCTCCCCAGCGGCAATGCTGATGAACGAAAGAATGGCCTCATATGGCACACCAGCCTCAATCTTGCTCTCTGGCTTGATCTCTACTAGTCCGTCAGACTTTTCGCCGTTGGTCAAGACCTGAGCTTGTAGTTCCGAATTCCTAAGATAAACACCGTGTACATCAAGCCTCACCGCATTTTCAGCTGCTCGGGCATGCATCCGGTTCCTAACGCAGTTGCAATCCAAGAACTGATTATTGAGGTGGTGTTGATCCCGCTCCGCCTTCTTCCTCGCGGCCTCAGCACGCTTCTTCTTGGCTTCTTCCTCGATCTCTTCCCGTGTTTGAGGTCTTCCCAGCGTTCCAGCAAGGGCACCATCTGGTCCTGAACTCCCAAATGACGTACCTTGGGTGAGATAGTTGAAGCTGTTGTTCGGGCTCATCGTACTCGAGCCAAAAGACGTAGACTGGTTCGTCGCAAAGCTGTCGCCTCCACCAAACCTGTTGTTCCACATGCCATGCAAGTAATTCTCTTCTTCCTTCAAGTTGATGCCACTACCGGACAGCATGTCCCCGATGTCCTCCACATTGTCCTTCTCTTCCTTCACCGGTCGGGGAGGTGGAGGCATGTCTCGCGAACTGTTCGGAGGCGGGGGGCTGATCTGCGACGGTCTTTGCTGCGGCGTCTGTGCTTGCGGAGAGTATGGTAACTGCTGATGCGGGTACGGCTGCGGCGTGTGGAAGGAGTTCTGAGGTGATCCTGCGAAACTGGAAGGACTATACGGAGACTGTACACTCTGTGGGCCATATGCGTAAGGCGGAAAGCCATGTGGAGAGCTCGCATATGTTGGCGTTCCATTTTGCGGTGATCGCGGATCCGGTGACAGTCTCTGTCGTTTGGGCGGCGGTGCGCCGTACGGCGACTGCGCAGTTGGAGGAGAGCCTGCTGGCTGGTAGGGAAAGGGAGGCGGCTTTTGCGCCGGCGGCGACATCGAATACGACATATTCGCAGACGATCCGGATCAGTCGCCGCTGAGATGGAGATGGGGTGGAGGGCGCAGGCTCAGTCGTGAGCACCTCGCGTGAGGTGGTGCGCCTCCTCGTCGCTCGTTACTCGTCGGTCGTCATCAGATGGCGGCTCGTGGTACAAATGTCGTCGTGAAGATGTCGCTCGGAGGTGCAGGGTGCCGTTTGATGTATTCTGGGGCCGTCTGGCGCGGGTGGCGGCGATGGTGGGCCTGGAGTGGTGTGGTTGCAAGAGAGAGCATGGCTTCAGCGTGACTGACGGCCAACCTCGCGGCGCATCGCCGCATGCTGGCCCGTGCACGGTCACTTCACACGATCAAGTCTCCTTGCGTCGCGACACCTCGACTTCAACATCTGACGACAACAACATCTTCACATCGGACAACCACGTGCAATAACATCGAAGCGCCTCACCGACTCAATCGTACAAATTCCTCAACTGACGCCGCGCCCTCCATCACATCGCGCCTCGCGCCTCGCGCGCACCTCCACGCCGACATGGCCGCGAAGAGGCCTCACGCGGCTATGAACGCCCAGGCCGAAGAAGACGATCCAGTCGATCCCTCAGACGAGCTGACCTTTCTGGTTTTGGGTGGTGGTAACGAAGTGGGCCGATCATGTCACATCATACAGTACAAAGGCAAGACAGTGATGCTGGACGCGGGCATACACCCTTCGTATGAAGGCCTCGGGGCGTTACCTTTCTACGACGAGTTCGACCTGAGTACGGTAGACTTGCTACTCATATCTCAGTAAGTTCATAACACTCTCCTTTGCTGGTGAAGATAAGGAGGTGGCAGTCACCATGGCATTCAACAAATAGTACAGCATTGCAGCGCGCCCAGCAGAAAGCGCGTCTCGGCAACCCGACCTACACTCGTAGGAGTCTACTTCCTAACTTGAGAGCACAATGTCGAGGACTGTATAGCTTTATAGCCACGGTATACCAGATGTATACAACATGTCCTCCTTTCCAATTTCTGCCATGGTGACTGCCCAGCGTCTATGTAGCCTCGAGCACAGTTCCAGGCATCACGCTAACACCGCCTGCTCTAGCTTTCACCAAGACCATTCTGCTTCACTACCTTACGTTCTTGCGAAGACCAACTTTGCTGGCAAAGTCTATATGACCCACCCAACCAAAGCTATTTACAAGTGGACCACGCAGGACGCAGTTCGCGTGCACAATACCCATACTCCCGCTTCGTCGACATCGGGCACGGACGGATATGTCAGCCAGCTTTACACTGAACAAGACATCCTCTCCACGCTACCTTTGATCCAGACCATCAGCTTCCACACCACACACTCACACAATGGCATTCGGTTCACCCCTTACCCAGCGGGCCATGTCCTGGGGGCCTGCATGTACCTTATTGAGATTGCTGGACTCAACATCCTCTTCACAGGTGATTACAGCAGGGAGAACGATCGCCATTTGATTCCAGCGTCGGTGCCGAAGAACGTCAAAATTGACTGCCTCATCACGGAATCGACATTCGGCATATCGACCCGGACGCCGCGACAGGAGCGCGAGAATGCACTCATCAAGTCCATCACAACGATACTCAATCGCGGTGGCAGGGTGCTGATGCCGACCACTGCTGTTGGTAATACACAAGAATTGCTTCTTATCCTGGAAGACTACTGGCAGCGACATGAAGAATACCGACGATTCCCGATTTACTACGCATCAGGGCTTGCTCGAAAGGTCATGGTTGTATTTCAGACGTATGTCGACGACATGAACGACAGCATCAAGGCCAAATTCCAAGCAAGCGCAGCGACTGCTGGTGATGGCGGAAGCGCTGGGCCCTGGGACTTCCAGTACGTACGAGCACTTAAAGGCGTCGATCGCTTCGAGGATGTCGGAGGAAGCGTGGTACTTGCCAGTCCTGGTATGCTACAGAATGGACCGAGTCGAGCTCTGCTGGAACGATGGGCACCAGATGCGAAGAACGGTGTTATCATCACTGGCTACAGTGTTGAGGGCACTATGGCCAAGCAGATCATGCTCGAGCCGGACACCATTCCTGCTGTCACTACAAACCGTAGCGCTGGCGTGACGCTGGGAAAGAGACCCGGGATGGCTGACGGTGAGATCCAGATGATTCCACGAAGATGTGGCGTCCAGGAATTCAACTTTGCCGTGCACGTTGACGGGCAAGAGAACCGAGAATTCATTGAGGAGGTCAACGCACCTGTTGTGATCTTGGTGCATGGCGAGAGACACAACATGAATCGTCTCAAGAGCAGGTTGCTCGGCTTGCAGAAGATGAAAGTTTACTCGCCTGCCAACTGCGAAGAGGTTCGCATACCGTTCAGACAGGACAAGGTCGCACGAGTCGTTGGAAAATTAGCGAACCAGATCCAGCCTCCTACTCTATTACCAAGCCCGCCAGACTCGAACGATGAAGACGACGAGGCTGGAGAGAGCAAGAAGCTGAAGGCTGAGGATCAGGGGCTCGGTCAGGTGGTCAGCGGCGTGCTTGTGCAGAACGACTTCAAGCTATCACTCATGGCACCCGAAGACTTGAAAGAATACGCTGGCCTCACCACCACGACAATCGTTTGTCGCCAACGTATCACGCTCGCATCCGCCAGCGTGGACCTGATCAAGTGGGCCCTAGAAGGCACATTCGGCACAGTATCAACCACGAACCCCGAGAAACCAGAGACAAACGGCACATCCAAGAACGAAGCTGCCGACGAGGAACTCCCTCGCCACGAAGACACAACTCTCGAAGTCATGGGCGGCGCTGTCCGCGTGAACTGCAAAGCACAGGGCGAAATCGAGCTAGAGTGGGAAGGCAACGCGACCAACGACAGCATCGCCGACGCCGTCATGGCCGTGTTACTTACAGTCGAAAGCTCGCCCGCCGCCGTGAAGCAGAGCAGCAAAGCCCACGAGCACGTTCACGACGGATTCGGAGACAGCCCGGTGGAGACGAAGACGAATGGCGCATTTCCGAAGAAGAACCCTCACGCTGACCTGACTCCCGAAGAGAGGTTGAACAGGCTCTTCATGTTCTTGGAGGCACAGTTCGGTGGAGACGCAGTCAACCCCATCTCGAAGCCGAAACTTCCAACCGCTGCTGCTAATGGAGACGCTGCTGGAGACGACGTAGCGATGGAGATGGACGACGTGGCTCGGGAGAAGGCAGAGGCGACTGAGCTGGCACGGCTGCATGCGTTGGGTATTCCTGTTCCGGGTGTTGAGATTAAGGTGGACGAGACGATTGCTACGGTGTGGTTGGAGAAGCTGGAGATCGAGTGCAAGAAGGCAGCGCTGAAGGATCGCGTCAAGGCGGTTGTGGAGAGGGCAGTCGAGACCGTTGCTCCGTTGTGGCAGTAGAAGCAGAGAAGCAGCCGAACACGAGGCTCGATGGTCGATGAGGCCTTGAGAACGGCGGTAAAGGCGATAGTGTGAAAGGTAGCAGCTTTGAGACGAATAGGAACGGGTTTCGCCCCAAGTCAGCGGCGATCAAGGTAGTCATGTCTCATTATCAACGTCTTCTAGCCCATCAACTGCCCAATATCCTCCGGCGGCCACCTCGTCTGCGCGAAGCTCAAACACCGCTTAATCCCCTGCAACATCTTCCTCGTCACCTCGTCGCTCAGAATATGCGCCTGTCCGCCCGTCTTCTCCGTCTCATGCAGCTTCTCCCGCGCACTTCTCTCGTGGATACCCACCATCGTCACACCAATCGGCCAAGCCGCCTTGCCGATCGAAAGTCTCAGATACGCATCGTTCGCGGCGACGTACTTCTTGACCTGAGCGAGATGGACGATTTCCAGGATGGGCGCGAGGAGAGTGTCCGGGAGGTCTTTGGTTTCCATTTTCTTGAAGAGCGGGCGGAGGTTATCTCGCGCCGCGAGGAAGGAGTTGAAGGCTTGTTTTCCGGTCGAGGATTCCTTGACCTCTTTGCTTCGCCTCGCGAGGGCGGACTGCCATTCTGAGAGGAGCATGTCGAAATAGCTGGCGATTTGGCGCAGGAGGAAGTCTCGCTGGGCGGGGTCTTTGGGTACGGTTTCGGGGACTTTCATCTCTGCTTCCGGGACGAGTTCGAGGGTAGTGGGTATGGGTCCTTTGCTCAGTTTCGGGGCGAGGGCTTTTTCTTTCAGTTTGCGGTAGCGTCTGAGGCGTTGGAGGTGGGTTTCGCCGAATAGGAAGCGTGGTTCGTGGAGTTCTTGGAGTTTGGAGAGGAGTTCTTCCTCTGGGATGTCGTGCTCATCGTCCTGTAGAGGCGTGTCTTCTTTGTCTGCCTTCTTTTCGAGTTCTGGGAGACCTAATCGCTTCCGTCGTACTCTCTCTTCTGCCTCTTCTTCCTCCTCTCGGAGTCGCTTGCTTTCCTCTGCTAGTCTTTGCTTCTTCTCTTCGCGTGCTTTGTTCCGATCTGCTTCTTCCTCATCCCGCTTGCGCTTCTTCTCTAGCCTCTCTTGTCTTGCCTTCTCGAGTTCCTCTTGCTCTCGCTGGTAGTCGGCCTGTCGCTGTGCTTCAACTTCAGAGCGCTTCAGATATTTCTTGCCGCCTTGCTCGTCTTTTGGCTTCGTTGATGAGCCAATCTGGCTTTTCATGAGACTTGCGAAATCCATATTGTCGGTTATGCGACAGGTAGTGAGTGTATAAAGAAAGGTGGAAGTCGGTCGTTGAAGTTTTGGTTAAAGTTACTGGTGAATTGATCCACGGTCCGGCTGGCTGCAAGAGCTTGAAGAGCTTCACTTCAGTCGCGCGTCTTCACATGCACACCCACGACTCGACCAACACACCTCACGTCCACAACCTGCAACCTCAACCCTTCGAAAGACGCCCACTCATGTAACAACAATCCTTTCGAATCCATCGATAGTTCAACATGGCGCTCCAACCCGACTCCAAAACCGACATCGACCGCGCCGTGACATCGCCCTTCCTTCTCCGCGTCTACTGGCGCGAGAGAGAACTTTTCAATCCCTGGGAGTTCAGCGTCGCACCACCAGCAGATACTACTGGCATCCCCGACTACTCCTCGCTCCTCCCAGCCAACCTCCGCCAGAAGAGCTTACAGGCGTATACCTGGCCCGACTGTACCCTTGGCGAACTCACAGGACTCATGTCATCTGTTCTGCCACCAGGTGTATTACCCAACCCAGCTGTGGGCACGCGGATACAGTACAAGCTTGTTTTCCCCGACACGCGCGCGACTGTGGCAGAAGGTGGACGTGGGAAGTGGATTGACAAGCCATTGGGCAGCGTGGTCATTGGTGGAAGTGCTGCAGAATTGGAAGATGGGGATATGGAGGGCTTGAAGGCGAGCTTGGATGGAGACTCGCTCAAGACGCTTGCGGATGCGCGGTTTGTGATTGGGGACTACGTTGTCTGCACGATATACCCACCGGGACAGGATGGTCGAGTGGCGCCGCTGCCGCCTCCGGGAGGATCTAGGGGACCTCCGAGAGACTTCGGTGGCCCGCCGCGAGGACCACCGCCTAGAGAAAATGGGTATGGAGGTGGTTATGGTAGAGGCGGAGGAGGCTATCGTGGTGGGTATGGATCGCGGGGAGGTGGTGGCTTTGGTATGGGTCCACCACCGGGTGAGTGGCGTAGGGGCGAGCGACCACCAGGAGGCGACTACGGTGGAGGACGTGGCGGCTACAGAGGCAGAGGAGGCCGGCCTTATTAGGAAGGAGAGCCGTCCGAGTCCTCTCCCTCTGTTGCTGACATGTTGGAAGCCGCGCAGAGATTGCCAAAGTTCAGAAAGGACCCCGACAATCCCAACAACATCCCACTTGGCCGCGGCGGTTTCTAAGTGGATTGCTTTTAGCGAGGCGTTGGAGGTAGCAATGGTCTCGGGTTTGACATGACCGTCGTCAAAAGCCCGATTTGTAGAATATGAAAGTCTTGCAGCGGATGTTAAAAGTATTGAAAACGTGACCCATGCGTGAAATGTTCAACAATTTTGAGTTTCACGTCGTGCCTCCTGGACAATAGCTTGGACCATTTTCTTAGGCACGCTCCTACTACATGCTTCTTATCTTCTGCCGAATGCCATGCGTATGCGTTATGTTGGTGCCCTCACCGTTAACACGAGAAACGCATAACAGCTGGTATCATCACACTTTTCCACTCTCATGCCAGAGAGTTATACCTGCCAAACGCCGCCCATGCAACCGCTAAAGCCAGCAATGCCCACCCATATCTTTACATGTCATCCCTCCTGCCCGGCAGTAATTTTTCCCGCCTCGTCTACTCCCGATCAACAGAACTCATGCCTTGCCAATCCGCCTTCCCAGCAACGTCCTTGATCTCTTCCAATTTGCTCCCCAGTTGCACCACGCTATATCTGATCATGCGCGGATCCAGTCCAAGCGTTCTTCGCACGGCGTGCTGGGTCTTTGCGCTCGAGTCGAATCGAAGGATGAAGTAGTGGCCGTCACGGTAGGTTGCTCCTTGTTTTCGCGCGGGCTTTGGGAGCATGAAGACGCCCCAGTTTGTGATGCCGCGAACTACGCCGCCGGCGGAGAGGATGATGTTTCCGGTCGTTCGAGTGATTCTGAAGGGTGCTGTTAGAAGGGGAAGAGGTCGAGGTGAAAGTTAGGAGGCGTACTCTTTGATTTCGTTTATGCTGCGGCCTGGGCGGACCTAAGAATCGTTAGAAGATGGCACGCAGATCCGTATCGATAGATGCATACCACGCCTATTAATTCGTACAACATCTTCGGTGTATAACACTGCAAAAGATTGTCACATGCAAGACGTGAAGTCGAGCGAATTGACCTCCGCCGTAGCCGCAACGTCGGCCCGGCCAATGATGCAGCTCCGTCCAAGAGCACCTCCAACCACCACTTCGGAGACCGCAGTGACACAAACTTCTCTTCCTGCTATACCACGACTCTTACCACAACCATGGCCGCCTTTGTCGTATCTCGCTCGTTCGCCCGCTCCATCGCCTCCTCCGGAAGCCTCACACGATGCAGCAGACCGCAATACCTACGCCTCAGAGCTCAGAGCCAGTTCCGCCCTGCTATTCGGAGCTTTGCTGCTAGTGCAAAAGGTTTGTGACGATCTGCCATTGAAGACCGGGAATGTGCGATTGACAGCCTTCAGCATGGGAAAAGCGTTATACTGAAGACCACGAATGGGTCGAACTATCTGAAGACGGCACCATTGGTACGACACAATCCTATACTCCAACATCTTTCTCCAGAGACTAACTCGGTCCCCGAACAGGCACGATTGGAATCTCGGACTACGCCGCACATGCTCTAGGAGACGTCGTTTTCGCCGAACTGCCACAGGTTGGCATCGAGGTCAGCAAAGGCGACTCGATAGGCGCTGTCGAGTCCGTGAAGTCGGCAAGCGATATCATGACACCAGTCAGTGGAGAGATCGTCGAAGCGAACAGCGTACTCGAAGAGAAGCCAGGCACAATCAACAAGAGCCCCGAGGCGGACGGCTGGCTCGCAAAGATCAAGGTCAGCGCACCGGATGAGCTCCAGAGCCTGATGGACGCGGATGGATACAAGAAGTTTACGGAGGAGGCTGAGAGCAAGTAAAATGTTTGTAACGAGTAGGAGTTTGTGGGGTCACAGCAGAGATGCGTGAAGCATTCAACAGGATGGGGGCGTATGGCCGTATCAACAGGCGAGTCTAAAGGCGCGGCAGCAAGTGTCTGAATACCTAAGCTCTGCGAACTTTTCCCAAACTCGATCATGGCTTTCCAAACAATCATGTCGCTTACCTAGGTACCGGTCTTCTCGACGTGTTTTGTCGCGGACATTGGTTTCAACTATCGCGGACGCCGGGTGAATTCGTCGCCGGAGTGCTGACAGACAGAGTAGCTGTCCTCTCGTTTGAGGTCAATCACAACCTGCAATCACCGAATCGAACCAGGCGAAACAACAAACGAATATCTCAATCCCCGAAACCACATAAAATTATCATGGGTCCGAGTCCGAGAAACCAACACTCAACTGCGGCTCCTCGGTCGAGAGAATGCGCGGCCACGGATATCATGTCCATTCCGACACTTACTTCAGATTGTCTCAGGGATGGTGACGCTGGCCATCTCGTTTTCCTAACGAGGGCGCCCTGCTTGCCCTAACAGTTCTACCTCCTCGGTAAGGCTTCGAACGTTTCTTGCCTGGCATTCCTTGACGAGGAGAGACATTTGATATCGCCAATGCCGCCAACCAGCAGCATCTACAGCGATGTACGTCCTCGGTCTTCGCTTATACGCGATGTCGACTGAGCAAAATACCGAGCACGGAAACAGTTCACTAAACAATCCCGTCCTCCACGCTCTTGAGGAGATGGCCATTCTGATACCGCATGGCGCGCGTCCCCATCACAGCTTCGTGAATTCACGTTTGAGCTCTGGTATCACGGTGACAGAGGCAGCACGCGAGTAATGTCCTTCAATCTGCGCCTACGAAGGTACTATAAAACTTGAGCAACCCATCGAACTGTTCAGTCTCGTGTACAAATGACATATACACTAGTCAGTCTTTCATCATGAAGCTTCTTTCTTTCCTTCTCTTATCATTGCCTTTGGCCTCCACAGCCCCCATTTCCAAACGTCTATTCGACTCACCCTTCCGAAACGACCTCCTCAACGGCACGCCTTGCCGCGCCATAACCATCATCTTTGCGCGTGGGACCCTCGAGCAAGGCAACGTCGGCACGCTCGCAGGACCGCCGTTCTTCGACGCAGTAGCAGATGCAGTTGGAGCACAGAATGTGGCTGTTCAAGGCGTAAGCCTCCCATTCTCCAGCATATTGATGAAGTCTTTTCTGACATTGTCCAGGTCGACTACCCAGCCGACATCCCCGGCTTCCTCGCTGGTGGTGATCAAGACGCCTCTCAACGCATGGCGCAGCTGGTGCAGTTGGCAGAGAGGCAGTGTCCCAGCACTAGCATAGTCTTGTCTGGGTACAGTCAAGGTGGACAATTGGTGCATAATGCCGCCAGGCTTCTCTCCAATTCGGGTGGGACTCAGGGTATTAGTAGTGTTGTGGTAAGTTTGTTCCTGATCGATAGGGATGAGTTCCGACGTCTGACATGATTTCAGATCTTCGGAGATCCTGATAACGGCGAACAAGTACAAGGTGTCTCGCCGGACAGAGTCCTCGTTTTGTGCGACCCACTCGACAATATTTGCTATCATGGCTTCTTGGTGCTGCCGGCACATTTGAGCTATGCTAAAGACGCACCGCAAGCAGCGCAGTTCGTTGTCCAGCGAGCGCAAGGAGGAAGGTACTACTGAGACTCAGTTTGAATATAGTGTGACGGGTCTTAGAGATCAAGCAAGATTTACAGACAGAGAATAGCCTCCATTCCAGGCGTAATTGAATGCTACGGCCATTGCTTTCAACTCCTTCTTCATCGAATCTCAAACACCCGACTCTGATTCGTCTCAGACTCATGCTCTTTCAACGCCTCGCCATGCATAATACCATGAACATAACAAGGCCCAACAAAGTAGTAGTAGTCGCCGATCGTAGGAAACAGCAAGAAAGGCCATTTGCCGCCATAGAGCAGAACGAGCTTATTGCCAGTCCTCATTGTCTTCGGCCCGATACCCATATACCCGCTTTTCGTGACGAAGAAGCGTCGGTTGCGACAGGCTTTCTCCAGGGCGGGTTTGTTCATTCGACTGAAGATGTCGTGTTGATTCCGAGGCCAGGACCAGTCTTCGCTGTCAGGGGCAAGGAGGCTTTCGTCCTGGGCGGTGTCGTGCAACTCGGCGCCGGCGCCGAGCGTTTTCAGGAGCGCCACAGCGAGTGAGGACTCGTCTCCTTCCTGCTTGATATATCGTTGTCTCACGCTCTTTTCGGCTACTACTGTCGGCCAGAAATGTCCCTGAGCTTGCGGTAGGATCCCAGGCTGGCAGCAGAGTACATCAGGCCGCATGACAGTCGAGGTGATTACAACTTCATCCAGATACAATCCCTGAAGTTGAATAGCAGATGGGAGTGCATTGCTGCCAGGTTTCGCCATCTGCAGTGGCCGACCACCATCTGCTCGGAAGTGGGCACCCAGTCCAGAGGAATCTCGATCATGTGAGAACGGTCGATCCCATTGTGGACACCAGCAAGGCAGTTCGTCTCTGTCATACCCACGCATGTAGTGCTTTTGGTGCAGCGCCTCATGTCGAGAGACACACTCGAGCACATTAAGGTTGCCAGCAGAGCGAATAGCTTCTCTTGTTGCTTCTCGATAGACCTCAGCCACGGGCTTGTTGTAATTTGGTTGAAGCGACTCGGGGATTTTCTTGCCCTTGGAGGTCCATTCTGTCAGACTCAGTAGACCGTAGATCTTATCCCTTGGTTCGGACGCGTCTTGGTCTCTCAAATCGGTGAGAAGTACAGACAGCGTAGGATGTCGGAATCGAGCTTGGCCGGGCGTCCGCTTCAGGTATTGATCCCAAGGAGTCAGGGTGTGTTTCTTGTTGTGGTAGTACGCGAAATCTGGATCGGCATATCGAAAGATAGTAGCGGCGTGTCTGATGTTTCGGTGCTCCGGGACATCCTCGTCTCTATACTTGTAAACAAACCATGCAGCAGCGCGTAGGACATCCGTAAGATCAGTCTGGAAGCCTCGGCGGTAGCAGACCCCTTTCGGAGCCAAAGCAACCTCCTGGACGACCCAGCGCCTCGAGAACCATTCGCTGTTGAAGTAAGGGAGAACCGCGTCGTAGAGCAATCGGTAGCCATCACTGGACATGTCTGCTGCTTGTCGAGTTCCATCGACTTTGAACAGCTTGTCCTGCATGCTCTCTTCGGGTGTCGTCTCACGACGTATGTCTCTGTTGATCATGTCAATAGCCTGTAGTGACCTGCTGACATCGCCAGGAACTTCGTCAACGTTCTCCCCCAACCACACGACCACTCGTTTCGATTTGCGGTAGATGTCTGGCATCAGGCGGATTTGCTTCTCTTTCTCAATCGTATCTTGCTGTCGGATGCACAAGCTATCCAGCCACAGGAGGCAAGACTCATCGGGTCGTCGAAGTGTCCGAAGTATTTCCATCACTGTCGGCGAGACAGACGTTTGTACACCGTCAACGACAATCTTAACCAGTGGACTAGCGTCTTGCCATCGGTAGGATAGTGCGTCGTAGGACGGGTGTTGATAGCCAAGCAGGGAGACTCGTTCCAGTTTACAGACGATTGGATCACTCGCCTTGACACAAGGCTGCAAGCGTAGAAGGCGAATATGTTTCCGTTTCTCGCTCAATCGTAGCTGTCGATCAACAGGACTAGTTGAAGTCTTTCGACGCATTGAGCTTTTCGTCTTCAACGACTCTATCTTCGAACGCGCTGCCCTTCTGAGCCTCTTGTAAAGTTTCTCTTTTTCCTTGATCAGGTCGAAGCTCTCGTTCTCTAATTTTGGAGAAAGTAGGCCTGAGCCAAACTCCGGCTTTTCTGTGTCCGACGAATATATGGAACTCAGAACTGGCTTAGAAGATACTGTCCTAGGGGCATCGTAGCTTATCCTGGACGATGCTGGCCGAGCGCTCCTCGCGTAGGCACGGGAAGAGCTCGAGCTCTCAATGATATCGACCAGTGTCGAACCTTCTGACAAGGCGCTTCTCAAGCTGTTGGCTCGTCGTGACCTCGAGCGGTAGCCTGGGTAAAGCTGGGTCTGTACTCGCGAGGCGTAATATGTGCTGTCGTCCGGCGATCTCGAAATCCCTTGGTCACACGCTCTGCATGTTGGATTCAGAGTCCGATCGTATATGGCATATTGTACAAGGCCCATGGTTGTCTCTTCAACGCCCCGTCATTCGATGGTATATCTTGGAGCCTTACGAAAGTCGGACTTCGAGTGTCGGCGACTGTGGAAATGGTATCAGTGTCCGTACGTTCAATGCAGTGGTTAGAAGTGCTTGTAGTGTGATAATGAAGAAGGCCAAGTCGATGAGCTATCATCTGTGGAAGTCAGAAGGGTATCCGGCTCTTGGTCTGCTGCGCCCTGTCCTGAGGGCGGCCTCCCTTGCCATGCTGCAAGCCACAAACCTTATTGAAGTGTGCGCTCCCATAGTGGTCGGCGACCATTACCTTCTAGCCCCGGATCTATGCAGTCAATCAACCTCATGTTGCACAGGCGAACATAGCTATATCTCCAAGTCTTGGTCTGAACATTACCATAGATCCGCAAAGGTCAGAATAATGTAGCTGCAAGGTGGATGTGGAAGTCGTTATTCGACGCCTCACTTTCTGCGCGATGCATGAGAGCGTGAGGACATTAAGGTGCATAGGCTTCGATACCGTACTTATGGGGTGTTCGCACTTGTCAGAACGTGCTCAACATGACCGAAACAACTGCGCCGATTCTCCATAGGTCGAATCATCATGGCTAGCCTGGCGGAGTCTATTAACCATTGGATCGATCGTCCAGAGAACATCCTAGTGCAGCGCAAACGAGTCGATCTCCCAGCATAGACGTCTCTGAGCTTGCTCTTCAGGTACTCGGTTGATTGCTCTCCAGTGAAATAGTATCCATCATCCATTTGCGAAGGAGTTTTCTCAGGAGGTTGAACTGCCCAAGGCCCAGAATAGCTCTTCCAAAAGGTGCGATGTCCGCGTAGAGTCGCTGTTCAGCATTCGGTCCAGTACGCGGTAATCTTCGATCTCAGTGGCAACATCTTTGACTTCAACATATAGTCCGATTTCCATGTGTTGATCGTACTTGATCTGGACCTTTGGGGCGAGACAGGAAGTGCTTCCGCTGGTCAGTAAGCAAAGGCGTTGCATGTACTCGAGGCTGGTGCTGCTTCCGTTCCCTTGCGACAGTATCATCACCATCTCCTGGACTCTGGTCTGCGAGAGTCACAGTATCGAGTCAAGAATGATACTTCTCACAAGTTGAAGTGCCCAGGAGAAAGGGATCACAAAGCGACAATCACCCCCGAACCTCGGCTGAATCCCGGCCCCTAAACCAACCTCACCTCTTCCGACAATCGTGCAAGTCCTCTTGATACATCCTTCAAAATCAACCATGTCCACCAGGCTAAAAGTCCTCTGCCTCCACGGCTTCACATCCAACGGCACAGTCCACGCGCACCAACTCCGACGGATCACAAAAGCTCTCCCAGAATACGACTTCATCTTCCCCGACGGCCCCCACGAAGTAGACATCTCCTCGCAAACGGACCTCTCCAAACCCGAGAACCAAGCGTGGACCGACTTGGTCACTTCCATGGGCACTTCAGGGCATCGAGCATGGTGGTTCTCGCGGGACGGGAATTGGCAGAATGGCGAAACGGGAGGCTTCTACGGTCTGGAGAAGAGTCTCGACTTCATCGGCAATCTCCTGCTGGAGAAGGGACCCGTGCACGCCATCTGGGGGTTCAGTCAAGGCGCCTGTTTCTCTGGCATGTTATGTTCTCTGCTACAAGAGAAGCTCGCAAATCATCCGTTACGGAAACACATGCCCGCGCAACTACCCACTCCTTCAGCAGGTGTCATCTTTAGCGGCTTCCGTGCGAGGTTCCCGCAGTACGATAGCGTATACGAGCCAGGCATAGACGTTCCTCTGCTTCATGTCATTGGCGAGAAGGATTCTTTGGTTCGTAGCGAGAGGAGTGAGGCGTTGATCAAAGTTTGTCGAGAGGCGAATTTTTTGAAGCATCCTGGTGGTCATGATATACCGAAGTTAGATGAGGACCAAGGAAAGATTGTAGAGTTTTTGAAGTCCAACGTTCCTTTGAGGTGACGGTCACGTTGGGTCCGGCTATGATTGTGGACAGATGCACCGCTTGGTCCAGCGCCCTGTGTAGAAATAGAGGCTAGATGCAACAGATAAAGCAAAGGATGCCATCAATATCGTGAAGCTGAACACTTTGAAGAATGGAGTGGGATAATACACAAGAACGCTATGCACGCCTTTCATCTAATAGAAGCAAACCCCACAGATCCAGCAGCTGTCATTGGTATCATTCTCCGCCTCGAAGGACGCGGTATTCCCCGAACGCCAGGCCCAAACACCAAAAGCACTCGCCTCTTGTCTAGAAAATTCCCCATCCTCTTCTTCTCTTGCCTCCTTCGTCGGTCTGTGTGCCTCTCGAGGAGTTCCTCTTCTCTCTCGCTTCCAGCTGGCGCAAGCTCTCCATCTCCTTGAGCACATGCTCCAGCAGCTCCTTCCTCTTGACGACGTCCAGATGTCGTCGGATCTTGGGATCTTCTCTTGCGAATCGCTCAATCATGCTTTCGTCTAGTTCACGGCCCCATTTCTCGAGAACACGTGGGAACTGGTAGTAGAATTTGCTCAGTAGCTCTGCATCCAGGAATAAGTCCGCTGTGGAGGTGAGCTTGTCCGCGACTGCGTCTAGGAAGACTTCTGGGCAGTAGTACTTGTTCTTTGGCACGGCACATTGCTTGCTTTTGACAGCAGCGAGACGCATCCTCAGGATGTCAGCTCGATCGCGGAGGAAGAGAGCTTCCTTGCCTTTCTCCAGCAGAGCTGAGCTGAAGCCGCCGGCGCCGCCGACTCCAGTGCCCTCGAGGACAATATCACCCTTGCGCACACGATCGATGAAGTTCAAGACGTCCTTAGCTTTTCGTCGTCCACCGATCTGCTCTTCGACGTACTTGAAAGCGTTCTCGCAGTCTTTCAGTTCATCTTTGAGCACGCGGCCGATGTTCTCGCGGCCTTGCTTCCATTCTTGATCGGTGACCTCGACGCGGTATTTGTACGGCTTGACACAGATCTCCAGCTCATCACTAGTGTCAAAGCTGAGGTCTCGTAATATGTTCTCTGACGCCTGGGTGATTGCGCTAACAGCGAATGGGTGCGATGCGAAAGGGGTGGACTTGATCAGATCCTCCACTGCGGATTGTAGCGCCTGTGCAGTGACGGACGTCGCTAGTCTGCCAATACCAAGCTTTGTCAGGGTAGAGGTCGAAGCATCGAGCTTTAGGTGCCACAGTGAATTTTCTGGATCTGCCTTTGGCAGGCTTTCAAGAGGTTCCTGTACAGCTTCAACGTGTGGGTCTTGAGGTCTGAGATCCTCAATTGGCCTGTTCCAGTACTTCTGCGCCAGTAAATTCAGAACCTGTTGGTCGAGCTCGTGCTTAACGATCTCTCTAACTTCGGTCCTGCCAAATGCTTCTTGCACTTTCTTGAAACCATGCTTGAAGGTGTCGAGGGACTCTGCCAGGTAGCTCTCGGCGCTCAAAGGTCGCTCGTTGTACTGGACTTTGAACTCATAAGATGCTTCGGCCAGCTCGTGGTGTATAGCCTCGCTTGTGGTCTTCAGCGACGCCGACATGGTGGACTCTAGCACATGCATGAGTTTCTTGCGCAAAGCTGGCGTGCCAACCGTGACATTGGCTTTTGAGTCCTCGCCAAAAATCTCCGGATGCGCGTTGAAGTATGCAGACTCATTCTTCGTGATCAAATTGGTGATGTTTGCAGAGCCTCTTGAGAAAAGTGACTTCGACTCTTGTTGGATCTTGCAGACTACACCAACATAGCCCAGCCGCAGAGGATAATTCTTGTCTGAAAGAATCTGGGCTCCTCGAACAGGATCAACCAGGTCCATCTTCGTGACTACACCGATCGTTCGCTCCCCTCGAGGATCAACCCTCCGTGAAGCTCGCAGGGCTGTTGAATTGGCCAGATCAACATCGGCCGCAGAGATGGCGAGGATGACATTCGGTGGTTGGATGTACTTGTCGCATAGCTCCTGAATCTTCGTCTTCAGCTCTGTTGGCTGGTCGAATGCCTCCACTTGGATGTATCCCGGCAGATCGATGAGCGACAGATCGGGCACATTAGGGGAATATATTCGCAACTGAATTGGATCGTCTGAAACGCAATCCTTCTCTGGAACTGCCAGATTGAGGTCTGTCAGAGTCTTCTGGATGTGACTGAAGTCCGTGATCCGCCCAAGCCCAAGTGCCGGAAACTCGCCGTATTCAGCATGTGCTTTCGGAGTGTTCACCAGAGTGAGCTCGATCGGTCGTCTGGTGACCATGTTCGAGCCTTTTGGTAAGAACTCATGGCCTACAATGGCTTCCAACACGGAACTTTTGCCTGAGGACTGGGAACCGATGACTACAATCGATGGCAAGGTCAGTGTTTCTGACTGGCCGATCGTCTGCAGTAATGAGCGAATCTCGATCATTTTGCGAGTGAGCATCATCATTTGATCGTCGCGAGCAGCATCGTCCACTGATCGATTGTCCTCTTCGCCGTCTGCATCCAGAGCGAAAGCTCCAGCTGTTGCAGCGCCGGCACCTGCAACTGCAGCTCCTGTGCCGCTCTCCTTTGGCTCGTTAGGACCACCACCGCCCCCTTCCCCGCCCTCCTCTTTGCCTGTCCTGCCTTCGTAGATGTCTCTCATCCACTGTGGCATCTGAACGCCTTTCACGTCTTCTTTCGTCTTATCGTAGCCCTTGCCCATCTGTGAAAACACATCGCCTACGCCTTCCAGAAAGCCGTTAGCAGCAGTGCTGGCGGTGTCTTTTGCCTTGCCAAATACGTCTGTCGCATATGTCCATCCTTGGGCAGCCTGGTATTGTAGATATGCCATGCCCCCAATCATAGCGGCGCCAAACATTGCAGGTATCCTGGCGAGCTTCATGGCCAGCTTGGGGATGGCTCGGGCGAAAGAAGCATGGCGAACGGCGGGCAGGTTGTGGATGGTGTTGACGAGAAGAGGCCATGGCTTCCGTTGTCGCCATCCTCTCAGGACGCCTCCAGATCGTGCTAGAGCAGCGTGTGATATCGACCGTTCGGCAGCGAGGGCGCCGCTCGCATAAATCGTCGCTACATTTTGGGAGGAAGGTCGAGCAATCGTAGTCCTGGTAGCTGACGAGGCCAGCCGCGAGGACAGCAGCCTCGAGGTCATTGTCTGTTCATCAGCGCTTGGGACAAATTTCCTTATCGTGCTCAGGTATTGAAAAGTTGTGTCCACGGCTGTTCCTCCAGCGCGATGCCATCACCAACAAGAGAGCTCGTCGGGAAACGGGAATCGCCGAGTCCCAGCGCCAAGCCAAGAAGCGGGTCCGAGCTTCATTCCTCCCTCGACTTCAATCGCGACTTGACCTTCCCTCATACTACACACAACAACGTCGTCGCATCACATCTTGGGCGGCCGACCACTCACTCTGCGTCGGCTCACTTGTACACTGTGAAAGCACACGAGGGTTTAATACGAACGCGACATCTGCACGATCCTGCCACGATCGCGCCAGCTGCGCATCTCTCCTTACCACTCACGAGACGACACCCGCCTCGACAGCCATACCGCGCCGCCGTCGCAGCCGCTCTACATCCAACTCTGTGCATCGGCAAAGTACATGTTCAGTCATTGACTAAGACTCAGGCGAATATTTTCACGGGCCAACTCGAACACGCCGTTGCAGCTGCGTCGCCTTCACAACCATGACTGACAAGCTCCCACCCAACCTTCTCGCCCTCTTTCAGCCGCGCCCACCACTTCGGTGGCTCAACCCTAGCGACCACGCCCCCGAAGACCGACGTACCGCCAAGGTTGATGGCGTAGCTGGATTCCTCGCTGCTCTCCATGAGAAGAAGGAAGAGGCCAAAGACGAGGAATGGACCGAGTCGCATTTGGAACGTGCTGACCGTGAGAAGCTCGAGAAGCAGAAGAAGCAGAAGTGGCTAGTGACCGAGGGCGTGAAGCAGCTCTACAAGCCCAGCGAAGACTCAAATGTGCGCGGAGACGCATTCAAGACTTTGTTCGTCGGCCGGTTGCCATACGATGCATCTACCAAGGATCTTGAAAACCAATTTGGTCGCTTCGGTCCAATCGAGCGCATCCGCATCGTACAGGACCGCAGCGGCAAGCCTGGTAAAGATGGCAAGTCGCGTGGCTATGCCTTCGTTCTGTTCGATCGGGAGGCAGATTGCAAAGGTCAGTTTTCTCGCGTCTAATCCCCCACATCCATGATTCTCAAGCTAACTATACGACAGCCGCGTACAAGGACGGTGAATTCATGAGCATCAAGGGTCGTCGGTGCTTGGTGGACGTCGAGCGTGGCCGGACAGTCAACGGCTGGCGACCGCGCCGCTTCGGCGGTGGTCTCGGCGGTCGGCACTACACCAAAGCAGTCGTCTCCAAGCCGGGCTTTGGTCCACCACCTGGTCCTGGCTTCAGGGGAGGCTTCCGCGGAGGCTTCAGCGACCGAGGAGGCTTCAGAGGAGGTCGCCAAGGACCAGGATTCAGAGGTGGAGGCGGCTACGGCGGACGTGGTGGAGTAGGCTACCAGAACGGCCCTGATGGAGCGCCATCTGGACCACGACAGGGAGGTGGAGGCAGAGGAGGAGGCTTCAGCAACGCGAACTACGAGCCGCTTCCCCCACGAGGGGGATATCGGGATCGCGACCGAGACTTCAACAGTGGCCAGAAGCGACCATACGACGGCGGCGGCTACGACGATTCCCGGCAGCGGCGGCGGTATTAGAATGACCCCCCACGGCTGTTGAGACGTTACTAGCCTCGTCGCAAGCGAGATGGTGAGATATGGTAAGATACCCCCTTTATTGGACTACATCCCGAGGGTGAGTATACTGACATCACCAGCTCACCGCAGTTACTCGACGCTACAGGCCTCCAAGCTTATCAGGTGAGTCGGACAACCCCATCAAGGGTAAGAACCGGCTCGACGACTGTACGATGACAGAAGGATACCAAAGAGGAGAGGAAGGAAGAATGGGGCTCCGTTTTCCTTGCTTCTTCATTGCTTGGCTGCATCTTTCTCCCGTGCTTACGCCGCCTTCTTGGGTGGTTGACTGTGCTTGTATTATAGCATAGCAGGTAGGTACTTGCAAGAAATGGCCTCTCGGAATGGCGAGATTCATCTAAAACCACTGGTTGCATGGCATGGGGCTGGGTTGGGAGCTTTTCACGTGTACAAGTAGCAGCTGAAGTGACAGACAAGGGAATACCTTCCAGTCGAGGGCGACGTCCCCTTCCTCAAATTCATCCACCTTCCATCGCACAGTCTGCTTCCACGTTTGATAACATTTCCGGCAATCGTTTCACATGGCTTCCCACCTGATTGAGCTATCGCTATGCCTCCCATCGGCCGCATTCCTACAGCACGATGCCTAACACGAATCAGACTACTACACTCCACTAACAAGCCTCTCCCCATCGAGATCGAGACCTTCGGCCGACTCGCTCCCTGGGCCTCTGAAAACCTCTCCTCCGACTCCTTCGTCTCCGTCCTCGTGCGCCACCACGACCATCGCCCCTACGGCGTCCAACGTTCTCTCCTCACACAAATCGCCAACAACGACAAAGCCTCAACCCGCATCGACAACAACACCACCCCAACCCTCGACCTCACCCCCTTCGAAACAACCTCCGGCCTCATCTTCCTCTTCTGGCTCTTCAACCGCCGCCTCCCCACCCTCCAGCAAGACTGCGCCCTCCCTCCACCCGCCTCGCCCACCACCCCCGCCACCGAAACGGAATTGAAACTCGAAGCCCGCGCTCGCATATCCCACCAACGCCTCCAAGTGGAAACATTCACCCTCGGCCTCATCGACGCATGGCGGATGGGATCCTGTCTTCACGCGCCGAAGTTTCAGAATGATATCCTCCGCATGGTGGCGAAGAGGTTGGAGAGCACCGAGATTGAGGCTTTGAAGAGCGATGAGCCAAATTATAGCCATGCGATCAAGTGGGCGAGGCAGGCTTTTGATGCGTTGAGTCTCAGCCCTTTGGAGGCGTTAGAGGGGGAGAAAGCGAGGGGGAAGGGGAGGGAGTTGAGAGAGTTTGCGGTTGATGTTGCGGCGAAGAGGGTTGGTTTTTGCTTATGCTTCGTTGGGGTGTTTGATGTGCTGATGTGTGTACAGGTGTATGATGTGGGCATGAACAGCTTGCTGCTTAGTTTCTCGGAGAGGGAGAACTTGGGGACGAATCCTCAGTTTGCGAGCGAGGTGTTTGGCAGTCTGGGAGGGCAGATTGGCACGAAGGGTGTTGGGATCATGGACTTCGCGAGGGCGTATATGGTTGTTGAGGAAGATACGAAGTGAAAGAGGGTGTTGGTGATTTGACCTGGACTGTTCATTTCTTTTCATAAGCTACATGGGTGACTGGCCTCAATCTTCCAGACGCCTTGCTGTCCCATTCGCAACACCACACATCTATATCTCCCACTTCGAGGAGCCTTCTATGCCTGCTTAGCATTGAGAATATCCACAAACGCAGGCTTCAAGCTAGCACCACCGACAAGGAAGCCATCGATATCCTTCTCCTTGGCCAACTCCTTGCAGTTCTTCTCGCTCACACTACCACCGTAGATGATCCTCGTCTTCTCCGCAGTCTCGCCACCAAGCTCCTTGCTCAACCACTCGCGGATGGCGGCATGCACAGCCTGCGCCTGCTCAGTCGTGGCGACCTTGCCCGTACCAATGGCCCACACAGGCTCATACGCCACAACAATCTTGCTCCAGTCCTTGACCTGGTCCGCCACAGCCTTCAGCTGGCTCAGCACAACCTCATTCGTCTTGCCCGCCTCCCTCTGCTCCAGTGTCTCTCCCACACAGAGAATGACACCAATGCCACCGTCCAGCGCGAATTTGGTCTTGCTGGCGATGAACTGGTCCGTCTCCTGCAGGATCACGCGACGCTCGCTGTGGCCCAGGATCGTCCAGGTGATGTTGCTGTCCTTGAGCTGGTCGACGGAGATCTCACCCGTGAAGGCGCCGTTCGGCTTGTCGAAAACGTTTTGGGCGGCGACTTCGATGCCGGAGCGCAGATGCTCGCGGGTGATGAGCAGGTAGAGGGAGGGCGGGGAGATGACGACTTCGGTGTTGGGGTCGAATTTGGCGTCGTTGAGGCGTTGCACGATCTCTTTGATGGACTGGATCGTGCCGTTCCTGAGGGTGAGTGAGTGTTAGATTTCGTGTCTTCAATGGCGGGGTCGGTGAAGCTGTTGGGGAGGGACGTACATCTTGAAGTTGCCGCCGACGAAGAATTGACGAGCCATGATTGCGGTGTTTTGGTTGGGTTGGTTGGGGTTTGATTGGGTGTTTTTTGGGGAGACGTTTGAGAAGAATTGATTCAAAGTGAAGAGTTGTAGCTGGTAGAAGAGTTGAAGAAAATCGCAACTGATGAGGGACAACGTGGGGCAGCGAACGTCACTCGACACCGCTCACAGCTGGCAATGCTTCGGGATATGACGAGAACGTTTCGGAAGACCTTGAGGGTATGGCTTGGCTTGGCTTGAGTACATTGCTGGTACTGATACGTACAACTGTCGTGTCTCGTAGCTACATCTTCTTCGCCTCAGCAGCATATCGACGTTGAGCACTGGCGAGTCAAAAGGGCACCTCCTCCCTTCTAGAGGCATGCAGTGATCGAGGTCATTTGAAATTCGATCGATCTCCATCCTCAATGAGTCTCTGTCCACTGTCGATAAAAGTCCAGACAATCCGGATTGGCCACACTCGTGCTCGTCTTGATATTCAACCCACACAAGATCTGCTTGACGCTCTTCTCGATCTTCTTGCCATTGGTCGTGACGGGTATATCAGGACACTCGTCGATGATTCCAGGCACATGTCTTGCTGAAAGCTCTTTCCTGACCACGCTCTTGATATCTTGTACTAGTTGATCGTTGAACTTCTCGCCAGCCTTCATCTTGACAAACAAAACAACGGTCTCGTCGTCATCTTGCTCTCGTCTTCGTCCAATGGCAAGGCCGTCTTCCACTTGGTCTGGGAAGTGCTTCAGGAGGACGTTGTAAAGTTCTGCAGAACCAAAACGAACACCAGATGGTTTCAGTACGCCGTCTGATCGACCAAGCATGATCAAGCCGCCTGTTTCTGGGTTGAAGCGTATGAAGTCGCCGTGATGCCATACACCAGGGAATTCTTCGAAGTAGGATGCCTTGTATTTCGACTCGCCATCCTTGCCCCAGAATTTTACCGGTTGACATGGGAATGGTTTCACACAGACAAGATCTGCGGGCTCGCCTTCTTTGCTGACATCCTTGCCCTGGAAGTCCCACGCCTGGCAAGCCATTCCAAGACCCAAGACTTGGATTTCTCCAGTGTAGACAGGATGTAGCGGACATGGCGCGCCAAAGAGCGAGATGATATCCGTGCCGCCAGTAATCGATCCGAGATTGATCTGACCGAACGCTTTGTACACGTATTGAAACGTTGAAGGCGCAAGAGGCGAGCCGGTCGAGTATATTGCCTTCAGGGTCTTGAGAGTCAACCCTTGTTCCTTAGGAAAGACATTTCGCTGTTCCAGCACTGACAGATATTTTGCGCTGGTTCCAAACTGGGTGATTCCAATCTCGTCGATGAGCTTAGGCATCGCCAGGTCGTCCTTGACAGATTCTCCGTTCGAGAGATATTGGAAGGGAGAGCCATCGTACAGAACCAGTGTTGCACCTGCGGCCAGACCAGATACCAGCCAGTGCCACATCATCCAGGTACAAGTAGTGAAGTAGAAGAGGCGATCACCAGGTCGAATGTCCGATTGAAGGATGTGTTCTTTCTTGTGCTGGATCAGGGTACCAATCGCGCCGTGGACTATACACTTCGGTGCTCCCGTAGTACCTGACGAGTAGAGGATGTATACTGGCGTATCTGGATCGAGCTGTTCGAAATGTAGAGTTCCTGATGGAGACGCTGGCTGGACGAATAGCTCGAATCCATATACCTTGCTGCTCAATTCTTCTGAGAGTCCTTCAACTTTCGAACCCATTGACGAAACCGTATCGAATATGATCGTCGCTTTCAAACTCGGCAGGCCTTCCATAATGTCCTTGACCTTCGGTAGAACAGGATGTGTCTTGCCATTGTACATGACTGCGTTGTCCGTGAATAGTAAACTCGGCTCGATCTGAACCATTCGATCCAAGACGGCTGTAACACCAGTATCCGGGCTGACGGCTGTCCAAATTGCTCCAAGTGATGATGCAGCCAGCGAAGCCACGAGTGCATTGGTATGATTCGCAACGTATCCAGCAACTCGATCGCCCGGGTTCAGCCCCAGAGACTTCATCCCGGCCTGGCAATACCGTACTCCTTCTCGCAGCTCTTTCCATGTGACAGTCTCCCTGGTCGTCTCCGTCGCTGCAATGACCGCCGGGCTGTTCTCGTCGACCTCTTGAGTTGGAAATAGCAAGTTCTCTGCAAAGTTCAGCTTCGCTCCTGGAAACCATGCTGGTCGCGGGAACATGGTATTCTCATCCGAGACGACTCGTTTGTACGGTTGCGAGGTTCGAACACCGACATAGTCCCAGATCTCGCCCCAGGAATCGGAGACGCTGTCGATGCTCCATTGGTAGAGGTCGTGATATGTCTTGAAGTTCTTGTTGTGCTTTTTGTTTACTCTTTGGAGAAAGTCCCACAGCTTCGAGTCCTGTGGTGAGGGGTGTCGCCAGAGTAATTCGGCTTGTGAGGATCCATTCGCGTCAGCCATGTTGTCAGCCTGGTCCGTAGAGCAGCAACACGAAGCTCTCGAGTCTGGCACGTCTCCAACGCGTTTTTGGAAACGTCAAAAGAAATATCATTTTTGAAAGACTTCCCCCCATGCTCGGAACTTGGTGGGGTTGTCCAAGGCGGAATTGGAGAGCTGCAGCGCGGAACGCGATTCCCTTCTTTCGAGCGTTGCGGATCCGATGATAGCCGATGGGCGTTGGAGAGAGCTCTCCCTCCCTTTCTCACTACCAATTCGCGTCGAATACTACCAAGAGGACGATTCAATACGCTACCCACGGCCTCTCCTCGCCTACGTCTTCTTAACCAAGCTGGGAGAAAGTCGCGTATCCGCTCAACAGCGCCGCCACTCCTCCAATAACGTATCGAAAATCGTTTATCCTCCTCCAGAAGCGAATCAACTCCTTCAGATCCGTCTTCTCTGCCCATCTTCGAGCTGCTTGAGTCGCGCTATGTTTCGTCACCGATGGCGCGAAGATGCTCGTCTCTCCCCAGTTCATGCCCTCATCCTTGAGCAGGCTCTGGATCTTCCATTTCAGAGCCCCGTTGATGCCAGGCTCCATGTAGAAGAACGTTATCGGCATTATGCTGAAGATGCAAAGAGCTGCCGCAACGTACAAGTTCCTTTGCAACGGCGTCTTGGCTATGATGGCGAGGAAGACATTTGCTGCGGTTCCTGGTGCAACTATTGGAGGCACCCAGACTGGACCTAATTGATAGCCTTGAAGCCATTGCTTTGCTGCCACTTTCGTTGGCGCATGGTCGACGATCGGCTGAACGAAGATGATGCTGTCTGATGGGAAGTCATTCGTGTCAGTCTTGGTAGGTCAAAGGCTCAGTGATTCCTTACATTGACTTGTAATGCCGCAGAACATCGTAGGAAAGACCACACCAACAAATCGGGCAACAGCTGCGAGAGCTGGTATCGGCACTTGTGATTGAGCCATGCTAGGCACGTACTACTCGATGACAGCAAAGAGCAGGCTGCTAAGTCGCACTCGACGAAACAGTTGTCGGTCAAAACAGAACGAAACTGCCAGCTCTTCCCATTTCGCGAGACGACCGCCTCATATGCCCGCTGCGGACTCTGGAATCGTTCTCAGCTCGCTAAATGTGATATCTGACGCGGCAACTGCATGAGCTCATGGAAGCTGACACTTGGAGGTGCCAATTGAGTTCGAGTCTCATGCAAGGAAGTTCTTGGAAGGATTCGGCTGAACATGTTTCGGGGCCTGATACGAGACATGTCTAATTCGGCCATCGTTGCAGGACAACCTAATGTTACACGTTATTGAGTCGAACGATTGGATCTGGAGGAAGGCATGCCATTGATGCTCTTGCCAGTGCATTGGTCCGCTGCAACTGAATGGCACGAAAGAAGTCAAGCAATATCCTCTGCAACGACACTCCTGAAGAACACAATTCGATATATCAGGGAAGACGTCCAGACAAGATCTCAGTTAGCCATCTCTCGCAGCAGACTCTGCGCCCCAAGAATAGTCTCCTGGGGCTCAAAGCTCCCCGCGACGGATTAACGTTGATCCGTTGAGCTTTCATATCTGTTCAAGAATTTTCGTCCTTTATCGATTGGTTACTGCTCAACCACTCATCCAAAAGGCTCAATGGTCTAGGGGTATGATTCTTGCTTTGGGCGCTTCAAAAGAGCACAATTGCAAGAGGTCCCGCGTTCAAATCGCGGTTGAGCCCGAAGTTTTGCTTTTAGTCCGTGTAATTTGGACTCGACCTTGTTTTATATTAATATACCAATTTTTTGACATGATATACCCAATTCTTGGCGATGAATCGGGGACATCGTCTTCCAAACGTTTTTTTGCGAGAATGACGACTCTTCAAACCGAACACGTGTACCTGTACGATGGGGTCATATCTCAATGCCACCGTGCATATCCTTTTGGCTCTTCTCTTTGGGTTCAACAGGGGAAAAATATTGAGTAACATCGACAGGTGATCAAAAAGGGGCCCATGCCAAGACTTTGTCTTTGACATTTGACCTCACGTCTCGAACACGAACAACGGCCCTGCAAAATTTTGGTGGCACTACATATTATCAGCGACGATACCGCCTGCCCTACGACTTGGTCTCGTATCCGGTGCTCGATTAAGGGGCTAGACATGGCGTTCAAAATACGCACGATGTTTCGTTACTATGAGACGAGACACTCGAGGACTCTCGAGACAGTAGTAGTGCCACATCTAACAACTGATGTCAAATACGAAGAATACGTAAGCAGACAATGACCATGGCTTTGCCAAAGGACGCTCTCAACCTCAAGACCTTCAGCAACGATATTGCAATATGAACGCCCATCCACCCAGCTACATCATTCTCAACGGCCCTGACGGCCTTCCACGACTGCTCGCGAGCACCAACATCCTCAAAGGCCAACCCATCATGTCCTACTCAGCTCACCTATGCGTCCTCAACGCCAACGCCGACATTGCTCGCGTCTCCCACTCGTGCATACCAAACGCCTTCCAACATTGGGACCCAGATTCCCATGAGATGATCCTTCGAGCTCTCCAACATATCGCCGAACGCCAGGAGATCACGATCAGCTACGAGCAGGATGTTGACACTTTTCTGATGCCGAAGGCCGAGAGAATGCAGCATCTTCGACAATTGCTCGGGTTGCAGATTACCTGCACCTGCTCAGCCTGTGGCCCCTCGGACGCGCAACACGGAACTGACGACTCCCTCCGAGTGGAGACTGCTGAACTGCTGGAGATGATCAAACCCCTTCCATTACTCGACGACGACTTCGAGCTCAGCATCCATACTACTCACATTAACCTCAGGCAGTTGCAGAAACTCCACGAGCAATACATTAAGAATCTAGTCCAACTGGCCGCAAAGGACCACAAGTTGTGTCACGCGTAAGAGCTACTTCAACCTCATTGTTCGAAGATATCAACTGACTGGTTTGCATTTTAGCTACTGGCTACTCTACCAATTCCACGCTTACATCGCGGACCATGCCGATGACAGGGAAACCAGGAGTCAATGTGAGCAATGTAGCTTTCCTATTCATCGATTGACGCACCTAGAAATCGCCGTTGCTGCTCTTCAGCTTGCCATTGCCGTCTGCGTGACTTGTTATGGTAACCAGCATCACAAGGTTCAGGAGCTTGATGCGGAAATGAGTGAGCTAAAGCACAAGGTGGTGGAGGTCCTGTCGAAGCACTTCCACCGGAATCGAAGCGTATCTGAATATCCTACAGAGTGAAAGAAACATCAATGCAAGGATTCTTTCTAGGTTCAGATCACGCAACTCGGCCGTTTCATTGATCAGCTATCATGCAAACCGAGTCTATAAGGGTATAACCGCTTCCCAACTCCGTTCGCAATGCCGTCGTCTCTCATGCTTCGTATGTGTCGCTCTCTCATGGACTGAGAGGGTTGCTCGTAGCCAGCCAAATCTTGCTCTTCCTCCGAGAGTCAGAGACGTCCAGCCGCTTCCACATTCCAACATGCTCAATACCTTCCTCGTCCCACGTTCCCATGCCCTCGTCCCGCTCAAAGCCATGTCGCTTCCAAACCTTCTGCACACCAACCTGCGCATGGATATACACCAATCCCTTGAAGTTGAGGGCTATCCCTTTCTTCATAGCCTCTATTGATGCGGGGTCGATCTGGGGTCCGACCTCGTATGGATTCTCCCTTGCATAAGCCAAGGCAGTCTCAATAAGCAACTTGGAGATGCCTGCTTTGCGGAATTCCTTGATCACGGACAGCCTTCCCAGCTTGATGTACGCCTCTTTCTCCCCGCTGCTGCTAGTAAGTTGCTGGGTTGGCTCATGGCCATCGTGAGGAGCGTGTGGTGGAGGTACGAGGCGAATGGTTCCAACCGGGATCTTGGTGCTGTTGCTCGTACGCCGGTCACCATTGCTGGAGTTGCCATTGGTGTTGGCCTTTGCGGGTATCGAGGCGTATGCAACCCAGTGGAAGCTGCGGGCATCGTCACTGTCCAGCTCGTTCTCAAGAGGCACCTTTTGCTCCTTCACAAAGACCTCCTCCCGAACGATCATAGCATCGAGAAAGGCTTGTGGCACAGCTCGAGTTGGTTCTGCGGCATCATTCTTCGGTTGCTCGGTGGGTGACTTGGTGGGGTCGTACAAGTTCAAACGATCTCCAAGAGGCTTGATGAGGTCGACGAACTCGGAGCGTCCGAACCCCGCCATTTTTGTGTGCTACGCCTTATCGCAGGTAAAGTAGAGGATGTGTCGACTTCAGGGTTGTATCTTGAGCTCTGATAAACGAGACTCTGTCAGCCAAATTTCAGCCTCGATCCCGCAGGAGGTGTGTAGAGGTCCCACGCAGTCATGCAACCTCTGGCGAGAGGTTGCGAGGAAGCAGTGGTGAAGTGGTGCGGTGTGGCAGACGTACCTGAGTAAAGTCGCCTTATCTGTGACACACGCTCCACTTTGCCAGCCGCCGCTTGCACGGTCAGTCGGCGGTGATGTCGTGTAGTATCCAAGCTGTTACGGACTTGTGGTGATGATTGTCGGAGAAGGCGGCAGCCGAGAGCTTTCACTTGGGGAGGGCGGTATGGAAGATGCGATATGAGATGTTGGTCCCCTGAAGGTTGGCCTGCATATCGCGCGTGCCGAGTTTGTCGAGAGGCAGGATGATCGTTGATTAAGAAGAGGTGCTCTTTGTTCGGTTTCGAGCGGCTAAAGGTCGCGACAGTCGCCGGCGGGTGGAGATGTGTTCAGATGGCGTCAGTCACCAAGGTGCTCGGAGCGCTTGCCACCAGAACGTGTGCGCCGATGTGTTGGAGCAGGTGCAGAAACAAAGCCCGAGTGCAGGGATGCCTGGCAGGTGGGCAACACATCAGCCGTGGGAGGCGCACGTGATTTTACGTGCACATGTAGCACTCTCACCTCATCAGTGTGACGAGGATGAAGTGGAGATGACGCTCAAGTCATCCATGGAAGGGAGGGGATATGAAGCCAATCGAACCAAAGTTCGGCTGACATCTCCTCGGTCGTTGACTGTATCTTCATCATTATTACACTACGGTTCTATTTCGTCGTTCTCATATGCCAGATGCTCTCGTTTCATCTCTAGCTTCACCCATACTGCCGTCACGATAGCCCATATAGCGATATAAGAGAACAGAACGCCGAACGACGCACCAAACGCGTAATGGAACTCCAGCGTCCAGATGATCGCCGACACGCATCCAATGTATATGCAGACCCCCAGCAGCCACCACAGCGTCAGATACAGGAAGAATCGTCGAAACATCGAGTTGCTCTCGTATCGCTCGTTGTATCGTATTCGAAATTCACGGTCCTGCAATCCATCCACGGCCATGAAGTCCTCTGCCGCGTAATAGATAAAAGGACGTAACCGCGTCCCTCGAGCTTGCGAGTTGATTCCGATCGGAATTTTGAATGGTACAAACGTTGTGATTACCATCAAAATCCCCAGGAACCCCATGATGAAGGTAGGCGAGTACAGGTACAGGTGAGGGAGCTCCAGGGACGATCCAACCACGAAAGGAATCAAGGCCATGATCATCGCAACACCATAAACCCACGATGTCGCGTCCAGTTCCCATCGGCTTCGAGAGAGGAGCGGCGCGCACTCGTCCCGCCGAAAGAACAGCCTCCAAACTCGGGCTACTAGGATCCAAAGCTCGCCAAATCCGAAGCAGATGATGGCATAGCCTAGAATGTCCTTGTCGTACTCTGGCTTGGGAATGGGACATTCGCGATCTGGATACTGCTCCCTACATTGACGTCGCCATTTGTCTCTGTGGTTGTTGTACCAGGTGTAGTAGATAATGCAAGGGATCACCAGATCGAAGAGGAGGATCATTGGCAAGCCCAAGGTGATGCCGAGATGTTGCCATGGATGAGCCTCCTTTTGCGCCAGTTTTGTTTCTTTGCGTCGCAAAGGTGGCAGACTTCTTCCGCTTCTTCGCGATATCGCAGATATGGCGGATGCCGTCGTCTCTCCACGGCTGTGTTGAGGACGCTCCGCCGTCTGCGGCGATATATCAGAAGGCCGCGTCGCTGCATCGTCGAAGTCTCCAAAATCGCTGTCAGAAAGGACGGAAGAATCGCGTACGCTGCCGAATACTCTGGACTCGATCGATTCTCGTTTTGCTCGGCCCTCCACGTCGAGTGTAGCACTCAAACGTTTTGGATCTGGTGTCGATGTGTCTGTTTCCGTCTCTTTCTCAATGGCATCTTTTTCGGGGTCGCTCGATGTCGCATCGCGGCTGTCTTCCGGTGGTTGCTCTACGCGAATGTCTGCCTCTGCTTGCTCTTGCGTTCCCAAAGTCTCCTTCTCCAATGCCGCCTTCTCGTCTGTTGGGTCCATCTTGCCTCAGACGGCCCAATGATCGGGTCCAAAATCCTGCTCTTGCGTATCTTGCTGCACACTCCAACACCGAACGCCCTGGTTCGAGGTCACCGTCGTCGTTCGCAGGAGTGGTAATTAAACATACTCGACCGTGTAAAAGGTAGTTGAGAAGACCGCGTTCTAGCACAGGGGAGCGGGTCTTTTCAAGTAAACATTAGTCAGGTCCATATAGTTTCAGCTATGTTTCCAACAGCCCGACAAAACGAAGCGACCACGAAGGGCAGCCCCCCATCCTTTAAACCTCACGCCACGAGCCGTACGAGACTCCAAACCGTTGAAGCCGCTGTGGCCGCCACGAGCGCGTGTTGCACCCGTTCGGCAGGGGCACGCCTGAGTGAGAGACCGAGAAAGCTTTGCGAACCTTGTGCCTGGTCTTGACGTCGTGCAGATCTCCTAGATCTTCCCGTCAACATCCGAGTCCTGACTCTCGGGCCTGGCAACAACAAAGCTGTACGAATGACCTGGTGTTTGAGGCTGCCTACAACCAAGATGCTCGCTCGTAGCCAGTACTGGATACACGTGTGAGCTGCTCGGGATGGGCATGGCTGTATGGCCAGCTAAAACCATCACATGCAGTCCCTCGTAGCTGCAGCGAATGCCAGCGGGCCTCCACGAAAAGGAAGAACACCAGCCAACCGTACGACCCATGTCATGCCGAACTGCGCCTGTAGCGAACGCTGCAAAATTCATCTACCGACTAGCAAGCGGCTGACTGACGCCTCATGCTCTGACGATATGGGCCTACTATCCCGGATGTCCGGTCCAAACGACAGGATTCACCAACAGACACGGAAGCGCACGTCGGCCAGTTCGGCATGGATACGGATTCCGCTCTATCTACGCGAGGAGATATGCATTATCTACCCGATGAGGTTCGCTTGACTACTCACGCATCAGCTTGGGCACGAACGAGTTTCATCATCAATCCAACTCGCTCTCGGTCCACCATCCGTTGGGTGCACAACCAAGAGCCCAATCTGGTGAGGAGTACTACGATCGGTTTCCAAGGTCCTTTCGCATTGATCATGTTTACTTGCTGCATGCTGCATAGCATCACATGCATCTTCAAGGATATATGACAGTAATCGGTAGGTCAGCATCAGGAATTGCTCACTTCTTAGCGACCAGCAACAACGTTTCATGATCGAATCCGTCGCCGTCCGACGTCTCTGGGTCGAATCGTCTCATCAGCTCCTCGTACAGCGCCTCGCTGTCAGCCTTGCTCCAACTCCCTGCCATCATCATGACCACAGCTTTACACATATGAGCTCTGCACTCTGGCCATATATCTTGGAAGGCAACTCTGATCGTGATCTTGGATACATCCACATTCTCTGGCTTGAACCCGGCGTTCACGAACTGGTTTTTGAACCAGTCAACTGTCTTCCATTCCTCTGGCACAGGACCTTGGAAGGGCGGCGCGTCTGGTCGAATCTTTCGAATTGCGTCCTGCGTGAATCCTAGCCATCCGTAGCTTACGAACTGCGCCGAGAGAGCCACTCCACCAGGCTTAAGTGTGCGAAAGATCTCCCTTGTGAGCACATCCGGACGCAGTGTAGTAGGATGTACCATGCTGGCGACGGAATGGGTGAAAGTGTTGTCTGGAAATGCCAAAGCCTCAGAGTCCATCACTTCGGCCTTCACGTTCTCCAGACCAGGTCGCTTCTTGACTTCGGCGATCATCCTTGGTGAGAGGTCCGTTGCGTAGATGGTAGGTGTGTTGTTCGCATCGGCTTCCTTGAGAATGAGCGACGAACAAACACCGTTTCCACAAGCGTTGTCGTGGACTATCGAGGACGATGAGATCGGATGGGGATTCTTCGCCAGCAAAGAGCCTCCCATCTCGTACCATATTGGCCCGAAACCGTCATAGATTGGGGCCATGCCATCGAAGTGGGCTTTCAAAGAGAACTTTGCGTCTTCAGGTACTGCTGCCATGATCGCCAATGAGGAATATGAGTGCTGGGCAGGAACTCTTCTTCGAAAAGTGAAGCATGGTCGCGGCTGCTAAATAGTTATGGGATCATCATCACCACCATCATCTTACAATAGTAGCCCACAGCGTGATCGTAAAGCAGAAAAGGTTAGAGCCTCGTGAAGCAAGCTCGCCATTCGGATACATTTGAGAGAGGTTCGGAGAGATGTATCATTTGGATCGGTGCTGAGTTGGTATATGCACCAAGCTGATGAACCATAAGCGACGCCCAATCTATCTCCTAAAGCAGTGCAGTTGTGTTTTCAGTAACGAGAGCGCAGATGGCTTGTGCTAGGTCTCGTTTCGTACCTAGGTTTCTTTTTTCGTATTTATTGAAATGTTAGCCAAAAGCTTAATCAATAATTTGGCTTCCTCACTTCGACCCCGGACTTCGAACTTCGACTTCATCTGCTGCACTTCCACATGGCAGCAGCCAAAGATGTCGCATCTATGAGGTGGCCATGATGCATTTCACCAAGCCATCATGCTGGATTTCATGGACTATGTCCAGACTGCTTTCCACCGCACCTCGCGCTGGAATGTCGATAACAGTTATGCCTCCTTGACCACGACCTCGACGAACCTCCTCGACTTCCGAATTCCCTCCGGCATTCGCCTCCACGTATCCTCGCTTTCAGCACCAAATTTCGCGACCAGCTATACATTGGGGAGCAGAGGGGTCGTTGATGGCTCGCTCAGCTTCCTGTACACCAGTCTTGGGCTGCAAGTCGCGAGCCGGAGCAGCGAGGTCTATTTGAGCAGCCTAGTCAGAGGGTACAGGCATTTGCAAGAGCTGGAGAAACCGGGCGAAAGTCGGTGGAAAGACTTATTGGAAAGGGGACAGCGAAAGGACGCGTTGCTGTATGGGAGACTGTACCTGCCGTCCAGCACTCTGGAAGCATTGTATCTGAGACGCATATCGCCTACACGCCTTCTACGCGTGAACTGCGTTTCTGATGGCAATCTTCCGAATGGTGGCTCACTACTGGCAGTCTTGCAGAATGACTTTGGGAAATACAGTACAGAGTATTTGTACTCAACCGACTCTGCCTTGATTGGAGTGAGAGGACTCTACAACTTTGGCTTTGATCCACGATTCCCGAATTTCCAACCTGCATCACGTCCTCCTGCTCATCCCTGGGATCACCAAAATGGCAGACTCAGTGCTGGTGCAGAGGCATATTTCAGCCCACTCAACAAAAGCGGCGGGATCAGTACGGGTCTGCGATTTACCACTCTTCCTATTCACACCGGATTCCCATACACCATGGCTTTGACGATCAATCCTCTGATGGGCAATCTGAGCTCTACATACGCTGTCAAAGCAGGTTCCAATTTGGCGCTCTGCTCGCGTTTCGACTTCAACGTGTACAGCTACGAGAGTGAGGTAGTTGTGGGCATGGAGCTGTGGCACCGCAAGCAACCCGAGGCGGAGGTGATGTGGGCAACCGAGAAGCTCAGAACTGGCTGGGCGCGAAGCGATGCCGACGTGAATGGGGTGCTGAAGGCTCGTGTGGACAATCACGGAAAAGTCGGACTGCTGTGGGAATGTCGCGCGAAAGAGTTGCTGCTCAGTCTCGGTGCTGGTATTGACCTGAAGAAGCGCGACAGGATGCTGGGGAGCGTAGGTATCGATATCAGTTACTCCACTTGAACTTACTCTCACAAACCTCCCTCTCACGGTTATTGTCCTTTCGCCTTTAACACCACTCGCTCTGCCAGTATCAGACTTCGCTTCTGGATGGTTCTCCTGCACGATTACCACTGTCCCGTCTGACTGGATCCTATGCTTGGCCTTCGCACGCGCACTGCATCGCAGACTGAAACATACAGCTCGCACGAAGTTCGATTGCCCCAAAAGTGACGCATGTCTGGCAGCAACATACAGTTCTGCAGCTCGACAGGCCACCCCGTCCATGACCACGTTCTCGCCATTGGCTTTTGACTTGAAGTCACCGCGCCCGGGATCTGAAATGCAGGTCGAGCAAACACGTTCATGCACTGGCACTGGCCTCGCCCGCCGGATGGCTGCATCTCCTGGGCAGCACCGCTCGGTATGTCTCAAATCTGCGGCAGCTAATGGCTTTGGACAAAGGATTGGCGGACAGGGCTAGGATGCGCGTGGATATGCGGACGCTGCTGCGAACAGTCGTTCACCGTATATAGCTTTCCCTGCCGTGTTACCAGTTCGCATATCTTCTCCGTCTCCTTCGTGACACCACGTCCTGCTTCAATACCGCGCGGCATTCACGCCAATCAGCCATGATGGATGTTGATGTTGCTAACTCTTCCGCTTTCCAAGGCTCGCCGTTTGACCAAGACTGGAATATCACGTCTGGCGGTCAAGATGGAGCACTGGGGCCGATTCAAGAATTCAACGCGAACTTCGACCCGAGCAACGGAGGCAGCATCGACCCACATCTGACATTGAGCAACCCTGCCACGCCTAACAACGACTTCAACTCCTCCTACAACGGCCAGATGGGCGGGCTTGACCAAACGCTGGGGCCGGCAGCATCTCCATACGATTCTTTTCAACCACATTTCGATGGCATGACTCCATACTACCAATCCGTCGAAGCCAACCCAAATCCGATCTACCAAACCTCATCTTCACGATTCAATCATCGCCGCTCCGTCTCCGAGCCGCCAGGCGGACCAGCAATGCCACCACCACCTCCGCCAATGATCCTCCACCGCGACAACCACTGCCTTGGTCATCCTATGGCGAACAAGGCTGTCCAACTCAAGAGCGTGCCGAGAGGAAGCAAGCAACAGCGCCCACATCCATACTCTCGAAGAATGCGAGACCCGCACCGACCAGACATGAGACGCGCGCAAACCCAGCCGGTTCGCGCAGGTCCCACGAGCACGCCATACCTCATGCCGCCGCATTTCATGCCACAGAATATGATGCAAGAGCCGCACAACATCACCTCGCGTGTCTGCACGCCGACGCCAGAAGGTGGTCCTATGTCGCCACTGAATATCGACCTTGCGTTGAGTGGTGTGCCTTCGCCGATGCAGACGCCGCCAATGAGGAGTGACCCCAGGAGGACGTTGTTGATTCCGCTGACCGTGGATGAGTTGCGGGCGATGGTCTATGAGGCGGTGCAGAAAGCTGTTGGGAGTATTGAGGCGAAAAAGGAGGAGGCCGGCGGGGTGGTTGAGGATGATGTCGATGGAGAGGAGTCGAGTGAGGTCAAGAAGGTTGACAACGAGGGCGGAGAGGATGCTGGAGGGTTGGATCTGTAAGTCTCATCACCATCTCCGTGATTTCCAAGCTGACCATGCCCAGGTGACCAAAGTGGTGATTGTGGAATGCGGTCTGGCTCGAGGGATCGCTCGTCTCCATCTTGCCATGATTTCTCTCGAAATCTTTCAGCGTCTGTGGCGGGTTTGTGTCTCCTTGGTAGAAAACGATATGGAATAGACTCTGGCTCTTCGACCATCATTCTTCCTCCTCTTCCTCATCTGCCGATTTCCCTTGATTCCACACGTGCCAGATTTGGTCTACGATCATATCTCCAAAGCCCTTGCCTTCCTCCACATCCTGTTCAATCTCTTTCCGTCTCTGCATCTTCCAAGTCTCTCGTGATCCACGGCCCTCTTTCTGAAGTTCTCCAACCACACTGCCTTGCTCTTTCTCAAGTCTTGTTGGAGTATTGATCGCTTGCCGACTTACATGCTGCCATACTGTCCTTCCAGTTGATTCCGCAACCAAATAGTTCGCTGAATAGCCAGTAACGCCGACCAGTCCTAGTGTGTAGACGTCGAGCTTTCGAGGTGGAATTAGAGCAAGCACCGGACAGGCTATGACCGCAAATAACGCGGCATTGTGGACTGCTTTCGCATATTTCTCTCGCTGAGAGGGAGGAGGCTGCTCTTGGGGTTGTGACATCGTGTCACATGTAGGAAGGGGTGATCTTATGAGTTGCGCGCAAAAAGTCGAAAGTTGTGCTCGGGAGTCTGAGCGTCACGAAGTCCATCGTTCGGTTGTGTCAATCAATTTCCGATTGGATTTGATGAGCTGTTGTTAAACATCGTGTTATTGCTGCGATCACAGAAACAGTCATTTTTTGCCTTAGCTACGAAGCCGCGCAACGGACATGCATTTCATCCTAGTCGCATTCTGTCTACTCTATTTCTTCGCAGTCAATAATTCAGTGAGGACTCAAGGTCGGCGTGTCGGCAGACTTGCCCGCGGAAAGCAGTCTGTGTGTGCTGTGATTGGCGGTGACAAATTTTCTCTGTCCCAAAAAGGAAGTTAGTCACGTGCTGGCTTTTTCGACGGTTTTTGCACAGAACGTTGCAACAACGAGAAATACCGATACAAGACCAACTATATGGGATGAAGAGTACTTGACCGAACTTCCTCATCGTAGCTGCGGTTTAAATTACAAAAGGGACGAGGCTGTGTAGCCTGCTCTACCAAAAATGACCTTCACGGACCAAAAATGAATTCCTTGGCTTGCGACGCTGGAAGGGTTGTTAGATATGTTTCCTCGTGCATAGGACACAGCGAACGTACTTGGCAGGATTCGAACCTACGCCCCCGAAGGGAATTGATGTCGGAATATTGCTCACAAAGTTGAAGCCTACGATAGAGCGTATTCGAGTCAATCGCAGTAACCACTTTGCTACAACGCCCTTGGCATCCAGGGATCGTTGTATTGATCCGATTGGTTGTTGTTGAGAGTCTGGAAAAGCCAATGTGGTATATGATAGCTCAATTAACCCTCGGCGCGGATAAGGGCTTTTTGGACGCTACCAACGTTTTCCATGCATGTACCGCTCTGGAGATGCTCTCCACTGTCATCAGAACATTCGACATGCACATCTTGTTGACTGTTACTGTTGCAATAAGAGGTGCAGCTAGTAATAGGCTTTTTGAAGTCCGCGGTCCACAATCTGGTTGGAACCCGGAACCGCTGGAAATCGATTGGAGTTGCAGGAAACCCTCGGGAATCGCGGGTACTCACTATGTATATATTGCTCAAAATCTCTATTGAAACTATCGTGCTGTGAAAACTGTGTTGTGGCCCACTGCAACACGCCGTTGCAAGGCACAGCCTGGTATGGTCGCTTCGCATACGGTATCACATCTGCGCATGGTTACCACAGGCGGACCCAGACCATATGCCAACACTCTAACTACTCCACCGAAGGCACTGTCGATCGTTTTGAGAAGGTCAGGGGCTACAGTAATGATCGTGTAGTTGGTCACTATAGCAAGCTCACAACAGAAAGCGATGACTACTCGGAGTCCAGTATGCAACTACAACTACAACGACAGCACCGACTATATGACATGCACAACTCAGAATTGTCGCGACAAGCGCAGATAATGCAGAGACAGATCAGACCGCTACATGTTTCACATTTCCGGCATGTAACGCTGGTGGTGCGTGGCTTGCTCTCGACACCGCCTCGATATTTCCTTTTGCCACGAAGTGTGGTCATTCTTCTCAACAGTCTCGGTCATATCGGACGTTGTAAAATCGATGAGCGGCTGTTCACAAAGCTATTATGGCACCCGACGGTGTTTACGAACGCTCCGTATTCTCATAGATCGATGCGACTTGACAACGCTGATGTTCTCATCCAAAGAGACACACCCCGAAGGTTGTACAGCAGTTGGGCATCATTCGAGAAGAAAGTCTAGATCGGCCCAATAGCCTGGATATCGCCATGCGTTCCTACGGGCTGGAGATGGCCTCGAGATCTGATTGCTGAGTCCAGACAGGCATTCCCCGGTCTCGAGGCTGCCAGGAAACATCCTGACAGCACACCGGACGACACCACAATGCACACCGGCGTCATCAAGGATGATGCTTCATCTGGAACGTCCTGTCAACGTTGTGTGAGATGGGGGCGAACTGTCTAACGGTATAAGTATGTTGCAGCTGCTGTCTTGTAGAATAGCTGACTCGTAACAATCGCAATGGATCCAAAGATCATCACACTCGGTTTGAAGGGCCTTTTTGCCGCCGTCGACCGTAAGTACTCAGTCTGTATCGACCCGACCGTATCGCTGAACAAATGCAGATCCATATGCCGACAAGATAATGGAACCATTCGGGCGGAAGTCACAATCAGGCAGCTCCAAGAAAGAGTCCCCTAAACCCAAAAGCGAGCGCAAACCCAAGGAAGAGCCCCCAAAAGACCCCAGAAGAGAGCTTAGAAGTTCTCGGAGAAGCGACAGTCCTCGAAGAAGTCGGAGTCCAAAACGGGATCCCGCCACTCGATACAGACCTGATCGAGGATACGAGCGTGACAGAAAAGACGTACCAAAGAGACAAATTGACCGTTACAAACGTCGAGAGACAGATGGTCGGGATGCTGTGACTTCGCGAAAGAGGTCGCTGGATTCCAGAGATAGACGCTCCTCGCCCTTACCCAAGAACAGGTGAGTCGCGCAATCTCCAATGTCGAAGGACATTGCACTGATTATTGACAGAGGACGTCGACATCGCAATTCGTTACCACCAAGGGAGCCTTCTCGTTGATGTACGTCGACATTCCGCCATAAATGGATGGGTTGGTATGAGGGTTTCATGAACAGCAAGCGGGCTGCATGTGTTTGAAGGAGTTACGCACCTGAAGCGTCGAACTCATTCTCCGTCTACTCCATCATTAGCTACGATATTCACTGCTGGCAATACTCAATAGAATCATAGATAGATTCATGTAGCTTGTCCTTTTGGCCGGATCTCAACCTTGCCCTTGCCACATCTGATGACGACGTAAGTGTAGCATCTCTTCGCAAGTCTACTCGCTCCTGGATTGCTAACAAAGGATAGCCAGTTCCATGGCCTTGCAAGTTGATCCAAACAATGTTTTCGTCCTTTTGCGTTCAAAAATTAGCCTCGAGGACTGCAGTGCCCATCACTCTCTCCTGGGGGCCGCCTAGCTCTACAATGCATCCGGACTTCCTCTTAGGACTTTACAAATCAATGTAGCCTAGCCGCATGGCAGAATCACATTTCTGGGTGTCAAAGATGAGTAAGGTCATCATTCCCGGATCCAACATTCGAGCGCTCGCTGTCTCTGCCTCTGCCTCAAAACGTGAGCGGCCCCGGCCCTAGGGTCGGCTAGACTTAACAAACTCTCAACCTACTTAACCTTAGCTAAGCGAGTACTTACCTACCTTCTACTGCTCTTTCTCCGTTTCCTTTAGT